>NC_054604.1:19468634-19768634 GCF_004785595.1 Juglans microcarpa x Juglans regia
ATCACTTCTTAACTTTAAACTTTAGTCTAAATACCCTATTATTAGACTAAAATGCTAAAATGTTAATAGAAATAATTGGAATTAATGTGTATTCTTGAATTGAGTTTCTATTTATTTTAGGATACTCTTGAGCAGAATTTTATGTTTAATTTTAGAGTTTATAAAAGAGCAAGTCCAAACTCATTCGAATTCAAAAGACTTTCAAGTGGGAAAGACATTGGAACAACCTAAGAACTTTTAATGAGTATAAGATTCTTCAAATTAGGATAACGATAGGGTTTGAGAATAATTCGGATCAAAGTCCAAAATGCACTAGCGGACAGCATGGACACACTTTAGTATTAAAATAATAACTTTTCGCTCCAATATTGGATTGATGTGATGTTTGATGCGTTGAAAAGATATCTTAAAGGGCTGAAAAGTTGTCTCTAATAAAGATTTCCAAATTCAAACTCATGAAGTGGGTACATGGCTGCCAAGTTGAGTCCTAAAATTTAGGCGATTTTGTGTTCGGAAATATAAAAACATTAGGGTTTCTTTCCTACCATATTTAAATATATTATTAGCACGAAATTGGGAAGTTTCTTTTTAGAGGGGCATTTCTTTAAAGTTTTTCATTTCAGACGCTGCGGCTTGCGAGGGACGACACTGGGACTGCGAGGAGTATTTTCAGTGTTCATTTTCTTTTATTCTTCTCTCAAAAAAATTATGGTGAATTCGTTTATGTTGAATTTAATTTTTAGCATGAACTAAGTTTTCTTTATTCTAGAAAAATTATATAATCTAGTTCCGAACTAATATTGCTTTTCTATTCTAATTTGAAGTAACTCTCTTCTATGTTTGTCTGATTTATTCTGAGTTTATTGCTTCTAATTAACTGACAATTAATTAGATGATTTTAATCTTGTGATTTGCTGTTGAAAGAGGGAATTATAGGATAGATCTTGGATATTTCAGCATAATTAAATATAGAGATCGAAAGACTTATATGAACCTATGTAATATTAAAATCATTGGTCTTATTGCTTTCTTGCTTTATTAATTTGCATACTCTTATGTAAAATGATGAACAAGAATAATTTCTAATTGACTATCGAAAGAGGCTTTTGGATGTTTGTGGAGATTTGCTAACACTCAAAGAGAATTAAATTCAATTAGTTAGATGAGTAAAGCATAGTGAGGAATTATGTGAAATCGATTTCCTAGAAGTTTTCTTTCTCATTGATTTGATCTTTGGATAACAGTTTTCTTTGCTTTGAGTATTTTCTTTGAATTAATTTTATTTTAAATTGCAATTACAAAAAAAATCTTAGTGACTTTTCTAAATAAAGTCGATATTAGTATAATTTTGGTATTTATTAAAAGTAAGTTACCAATCCCTAAATACGATACTCTTCTCATTACTTTACTATAAAACTACGATACTGTACACTTGCAGTTTTGCGCCGATCAAGTTTTTGATTCATATTCCAGACAATAAGAGAACTAAGCTAGATGATAAGAGTTTCAATTGTATTTTGTTGGGAGTTAGTGAAGAATCAAAGGCTTACAAACTTTATGATCCAGTTTCGCAAAAGATTATTATAAGTATAGATATTGTATTTGAAGAAGACAAGCACTCAGATTGGGATAAGAAGTATGAATCAAGTATTATATGTTATTTGGAATGGGTGATTTTGAAGAAGAACTAACTGTAAATGAAGAAGAAAATGAATCAAATGTTGATGCTGATGTAGAAGAAAATGCAGAAGTAAATGAAGATGATGGTGCTACTGAAACAGATTCTCAAATTGCAATAAGAATCGCAGACCGCCTGTCTGGATGAGAAATTATGAAACTGGAGATGGTTTTTCTGAGGAAGAAAATGAAGTTCAACTTGCCATGTTTGCAGTTGCCGATCCTATTTATTTTGAAGAAGCAGTTAAAAGTGAGAAATGGTGGACAACTATGGATGTGGAAATGGAAGCAATAAAAAAATTAGTACATGGGAATTAAAAGAATTACCTAAGGGAGGAAAGACCAAGCTAAATGAAAATGGAGAGATAGAAAAGCACAAAGCCCGGCTTGTAGCGAAAGGTTAAACACAACAATATGGGGTGGACTATACTGAAGTTTTTGCACCTATGGCACGTATGGGAACAATATGTTTGGTGATTGCATTTGCAGCTCAAAGAGGGTGGTCCATTTATCAATTGGATGTGAACTCTGCATTCTTACATGGTGAGTTGAATGAAGAAGAAGTCTTTGTAGAGCAGCCTTGAGGTTATGTGTAAAAAAGAAATGAGCAAAAAGTTTATAAGCTAAAGAAGACATTTTATGGGCTTAAGCAAGCACCTCGTACTTGGTACAACAGCATAGAAGCATATTTTATGAAGCAAGTGTTTGAAAAGTGTGACTATGAGCATACTTTATTCATCAAGACTAACAAGGAAGATAAATTTTTGAGCGTAAATTTGCTTGTACATTGATAATCTAATCTTTATTGGAGATGATGAATCAATGTTTACAAAATTTAAACATTCAATGAAGCATGAGTTTGATATGACTGATTTTGGTAAGATGAGGTACTTCCTTGGTCTTGAAGTTTTACAAAAATCTGATGGTATTTTTGTTAATCAGAAGAAATATACCTCTGAGGTACTACACAGGTTTGGAATGGATAAAAGTAATTTTATTTTTAATTCCATTGTTCTTGGTTGCAAGCTGGTGAAGGATGAATGAGGAGTTAAAGTGGATAAGACTTACTATAAGCAGATTGTAAGAAGTCTCATGTACTCCACAGCCACTCGACTAGATTTAATGTTTGTAGTAAGCATCATTAGTAGGTATATGGAGAATCATACTAAACTACATCTACAGATAGCAAAAAGGGTGTTGCATTATTTAAAAGGAACAACTAATTTTGGGAATTTTTATAGAAAAGGAGGAGATGATGAACTTGTTACTTACACTGATAGTGACTATGCTGTTGATTTAGAAGATAGAGTACATCAGGCTATGTTTTTCTGTTGAGTTTAGGAGCAATTTCATGGTCATCGAAAAAACAACCAGTGGTGTGTCTATCTACCAGAGAGGAAGAGTTCATTTTTGTAACTTCATGTACATGTCAGGCAGTATGGCTAAAAAGAGTTTTGGAAAAACTGGATCAAAATCAAAGCAAGTCATATGTAATTCAATGTGATAGTAGCTCTGCAACCAAACTTTCAAAGAATCCTATAATGCATGGTCAAAGCAAGCACATAGATGTTTGTTTTCATTTTCTTTGAGATCTTACAAAGGATGGTATTGTGGAGTTGGTGCACTATGATACACAAGATCAATTGCCTGATATAATGACTAAGTCACTCAAGCTGAACGCCTTTGCCAAGCTGTGAGAACAATTGGGAGTCTATTCTGAGAATGATGTAAACCGAAGTTCATAACATTTAGTTAAGGGAGGAAATGTTAGTTTTATGTTAAATTTAATGGTCAAGTGGTTAGTTATCACCACGTCTGTAATGTCTTTTTATTTTGGTATTTGTTAATTTTTGATTTAGTCTTACTGCCATGATATAGCAGTTGTAAAACATGGGCTATGCTTATGTTTATTTCAGTTTCCTTTGTAAGGCTATTTAATAGCCAAAGTCTGTTATTCAATGAAGTAGAGTGTGTGTGATTTCCTCCATCTCCTCTGTTTTCTCTCTTCAGTCTATATTTCCTAATAGAGAATGCACTTCTATCTTGTTACACCAAAATATAAAACACATTTTTTGACTTAGGTACCGATTGTTCCTGGTTAAACTTCAAGCATTGATTTTTTGTCTTCCTTTGTTTTGTAGATGATTGTGGAGCCGTTCACTAGGTTCGAGAAGTTCCATCAACAATATATATTATTCAAAATAAAGTTGATACGCAATAGAAATTTACAAAAGAAAAAAATACTCCAATTTTAAGGTGCGATTTGGATAATAAGTTGAGATAAAATGAATTGATATGAAAATTAAAAATTAAATAAAATATTGTTAGAATATAATTTTTTAATATTATTATTGTTTTGATATTTGAAAAAATTGAATTCTTTATCATATTTTGTATGAGAATTTAAAAAAATTGTAACGATAAGATAAGATGAGATGAGATGAGATGAAACATTTTTTATATCCAAACAGAGCCTAAGAATATAAACTTTGGGGAATATATATATATATATATATATATATATATATATATATATATGAATATACATTTGAAACTACACTGCTATCTTCATCATTGTTCTATTTGAATGTCATGACATTGTTTAATAACTTTAGGTCAAATTTTAGTAAAAGATGTAATGTTCAGAACATCATGAAATAGAATAATGATATAGAATAATGATGTAGTTTCGAAGCCTTAGAAAACCATCGATTGTGGAGGCTCCTAGTCCAAAAGCCAACCATGTTTGGTTTCCAATTTTTGTCTTCAATTTTTTAAATTTTTTTTTTTAATTTTTTAAATATTCAACTTCGATTCAAATATTTTTTTGAATTACAAGATGATTTCTATTTCTAATAAATCTTTTCTTATCTATATTTGTTAACCATCTCTAAAATCAGATATGACATTTCAATAAAAAAAATATTTCCTTTTCCAAACATTCAACATCTAGTGTAACGTTTCTTTTACATCCAAACATCACCCAACTTTCCAATTTTCACAAATCTTAATGTAAATATATATATATATATATATATTTATATTAGATTGATAAATAGATTTCACAAAAATTAAATTTATAAATTAATATCACACGTTACAATATATTAAATAAACTTTTAAGTAATATATGATATGACGTTTCACCACATGAGAATTAATACATACAAACAATTTTATTTATTTAATTTATTTTTGCAAAAATCTTTATCAATTAACTGTAAAGCTACATATAGATAATGAAATGATTTTAAATGATTTGTAAATAATAATAATAAAATATTAAATAATAATAATAAATAATAATAAAATATTAAATAATAGTCAAATAAATCCCCAACTCAAACATCAAAGCTTATGCAAATTAAAGTAGCTTTTTTTTTTGGCAGGGGAAAGGCTCAATGGCACGCGTAGAACTAGAATTATGAAAGGGGTCAACAATAATAGTGTTATGGTTTTACGAGCCGAGAGAGAGAGAGAGAGAGAGAGAGAGTGTGTGTTCGGTTTGAATATATTTTCCCGGACACCGAGGCGGACTGGAACTGCCAGAGAAAACCCCCCCCACTCTCCCACCATCCCTTCCGATCCATCCCCATCTTCTTTCTTTCTTTCTTTCGATTAAAATGCACATCACTCTACTTTCCTTTGGTTAAAAGAAACCCTTCATTGTCATAGCCACTCTCTCTCTCTCTCTCTCTCTCTCTCTGCGAGTTGCTTTGTCTCATTCTTCGGCCAATGCCATCACCACCTAAATCCCCCGCCCTCTTTACTCAAATCAACTCTCTCTTTACCTACTTCCTACTGCTAGATCTTAAAACTGTAATTGGATACGCCCTTCAGTTGAGCGCGTCAAAGACTTTGGAGAGTTAGGGAGATGGGATCGGCCCGAAGCAAGCCGTCTTCCGGTTCTGCCATGACATCGTCTTCTACTTCTTCTTCTTCGTCGTCGGGTACCGTCCGAAGGGCTCGGTCAGGCCGCAGAGTTTTCCAGTCTTCTTGTCTCGGGACGCCATCTGAATCCCGCAACCGAGGCAATGTCGACCACCAGGTCCGTCATTTGGTTCCCCGTTTTGCCCCTTCTGTTTCTCTTTCAGTGTTGCTCCTTCGACTTTCATTGTTTACGTCGGAGCGTTGTTTTATGTACTTTCTCTCTTTTTTTTAAACGATATACTTTCTCTTTTGGGTACTCGTTTGTGTAGCATTTTTAGCATAACGAAAATTTCCGCGATAGAGAAATAGATTTCTCCTAATGTCATTTTAGCAAATGTACTTTTGAGATAAGACATTTCGTCTTAGATCTTTTTTGGGTGACTCTTAAAATTGATGAGTATGTTCAATGTGGTGGACTTTAGGTCCAAGGGAAGACCTATATAAATTTCTTTCGCTCTCTCGAATAACTACAGTTATATATAAATGATTCTGCCAGAGAGCGAATCCTTCATTTCTTTGATATGAAGATCAGAATCCTGTAATTAATCAGTTAGTTATATGGATCAAATGTGCACAAATTTTAACTAGTAATAATGTCTCGGAATTTATAACTTAAACATACTTAAGTCGGTAATATGAAGGGTCCCAAACATTAGTTTTTTTTTTGGTCAAGTGATGCGAAGATAGGGATTTGGGTTTTTAGTCAAATTGACACTTCAGAAATTGCGTAAAGTCTTGGCCTTTTTAGGCACAGAATTATGTGACATTTCCTTTTTTCCTGCCTTTTTTTGTCGATTATTATTTACTTTAAAAAAGGCAATTCACTTGTCACAAAATGAAAGACATTTTGTTTTTTCAGAGGTTGGGCTCCGGAGGTGACAGTGGGCTTTACGCATAGTGACACTTTTTTGTATAACTATCCAAGGGCTTACCTGTGACATGTAATTATTTAGTCAAGTTTCGTGGGACCCAACCCTTATGTTGCTATGCATGGTAGTACTTGGTAGGAAATTTTAACCATTATTGGTTTCCTGAACGACTTATACATGATCTGTAAATCATTCAGGTGTGTAATTTTGGGAGGAAAGAAAATGCTGAGGGTATGGGTCCATGTTTAAATCGAGCCGAAACGAATTCAGATGAGATAAAAACTGTTTCTTACCGAAAGGTTAAAGTTGATGAACCAAATGAACTGCCTTGTCTATCTTCTAATATTGATCTTGATGAATTGGGGCAAGCAAGCATTACTGATATGGCATCCAGAACTGGTAGCAGCTCTACCCGAGCTTCGTCTACTCAATCCTTGAACCCTTCAAGTCGTTTCCTTTCTCGCTTTAGTTTTATCCCTGGTAATGCAAGCTTCAGACTCAGCAGAGCAACCAGTTTAGGGTCATCAAGGTCTTATCCTGTTTCTTCCTCAACTCTATCAATATTGAATGATGAAGACGAGCTTCATCTACGAGCAGGACCTGCTAGCAGGTTTGTTTCTGGAACAGAAACTCGACAAGGTAGTCACTTGCTTCCTGCATCACTGATTGATGAAACATCCACACAATGTTATGAAGAGGCTACTGGTAGTTTGATGTTAGATTGTCCAGCACCTGGTGTTTCTGAAAATTTGCGAGAGAATCAGATGGCTTCTTGTATCCACAATGTGGCCAATGATGGTGACGGTACAAGAAATGGGGTTGAAGTTAACTTGTATTCACCAAGAATTCATAATGAAACTGAGAGTTTTAAGACTAGAAATTCTGATAGGCGGATTGGAGCTCGTGAGCCAGTTGAACGGAATTTTCACTTCAGTCGGACACTTAGTGTTGGAAGACTTCGTGACAGGGTTCTTCGTCGATCATCATTGTCTGACTTAACATTTTGTCCATTGCAACTAGAGAGAGAAGTGAGGGATTCTAATCAGGGCAGTGGTAGATCGGCCTTGGAGGGTGAGACTAGGGAATTGGTATCTGAAAGTGATGCCGTAACAACTCTAACTACCTCCGGTACATCTAGCTCTTTATTCAGCATCCAAGATCATGAGTTGGAAACTTCACAGCCAGGAGAAGGCAGGTACCATGATCTACTTGAGCATAGATCAAATTTCCTTGAACGGAGAAGAAGAATACGATCTCAGGTGTGTAAAGTTTCTGTACGAGCTATTTGTGGCCTCTTGAGGAAGACATAACTAGATCATGGTCATCATGCTTGTAATCTATGTTTAGTTTTGAGAATAGTGTATAGTATTACTAACAGGATATATTCCATACGTGTTGGTTTAGAGGTGCCCACCTTTTGACAGGCCCGTTAGGGACATAACTAAGCCCTACATTGATCTCAATGGTCAGTCTAAGCATACTATGTGCTGGACTCTGCTTAGTTTCCAACTAAACTTATTTATGCTGTTGTGCAATTTAAAGGTTGTCTATCACTATATGTGTTTGATTTCAGAACAGTGATTCAGATTTCATGGTGTAGGTTCGTGCTCTTCAGCGATTGGGGAGTCGTTTTGAGAACCTGTCTGGACATGAGAGGTCTTGTATTTTATCTGGTCAACATAGAACAGGTCGTTGTACATGTCGGATTGGTAACCGTGACGCCAATGTAAATGATGATGGAAGTGCTAGAGCTAGCATATCAAGAATTGTTATGTTAGCTGAGGCTTTATTTGAGGTAATACTGATAAGTAATTGCCTTTTATAATGGCCACTTTTGGTATTGTTTATACTAGTTGAATCTTCTTTACATATTTTAATTAGGTTCTGGATGAAATTCACCAGCAATCTGTGGTTTTATCTTCCCGGCCTTCTGTATCTTCAATTGGATCTATCCCCGCACCTAATGAAGTTGTAGAGTCTTTGCCTGTCAAATTATACTCCAAGTTGAAAAACCATCAGAACGAGGAGGTTGCCCAGTAAGTTTCAAGTTTACTGTTTGGTTTTTAAATATCTATGATGGAGGTGGTTGAATGTTGAACCACTTGTATCATGTACACCTTTGATGATCATAAACATAATCTGTGGCTTCTCTTCATTGCTGAATTCCTTAATCTGTGTCTTGCTACTGATACATTCCATCCTGTGAAGTTCTAATAAAGCCGTGCTGATACGATTGATATGCTTGTCTAATAAGCTCTTGATTAGTCACTTACATAGGGTTTTGGTTGGGGTGATCCTGGTACAATCCTGGCCTCATCATCTTTTTTTATGAAGTGGTGCTTTGAACTGATCAATGGGTTATGAGTCTTATGACTACTATTTTTTTTTTTTTTTTTTATTTAGGTAATCAAAGACTATTAAAAATGCAAAAGGTGTAGCTCAAGTACATGAGAAGTATACCAGAGGAATACTTAACCATAAAATAGAAAACAGAGCCAAGAAAATCATGAAAACATAACTCATCAAACTCTATAGAAGCCACCCAAAGGAATGGAGTATTGAAAGTGAATTTGGCATGTAATAAGGCCATTTTTTTTATGTTTTGAAGCTGTTTCTTGGTGAAAAGTAAATTTGACAAGTCAGAATTGGTTCCCTCTGGGCAATGTTTCATTGTTGATAGTTTGACCAGTATATTGGGATGTGAGGTATCCTCTTTCTTTGCTTGTGAAATTTTTCGGCCTCCCTTTGAAAGTCTCTTTCAGACCAAGTTTATTTAGGATGATGTGATCAAGAAGATTGACAACTATTGGCTGTTGGAAGAGGATGTATTTCTATGAAGGTAATAAGATCATTTTGATCAAGAGTACCTTGTAGTTTGCCTACATATTTCCTGTCACTATTTTCACTTTCCACTCGAGTGGCAAATCAAATAGAGAAGCCACACAAGACATCATTTGGACTAGGATAGGTGAAGTGTTCAGATTTCACCTATAAAACTGCACCAAGGTTGTTTTCCAATTTTGAAAGGAGATTTGGGAGTTCTTAAGTTGCTTTTGTTCAATCATGCCTTTGTAGGGGAGTGGTTTTGACAATATTATCATTGGAGGGAGGCCTATGCTACAGTTCTGAGCATGACTTATTCTACACAACTTCTTTACTGTTTTTTTTTCGATATAATTTAGTTTGATTGGAACCTCTGTTTAATTTAGCCATTCATGCTGGATTATCTCAAGTTGCCTTCTGATTTCGGTGACTTTTAGATGTTATATATGCCTTGTGGAATATGAGGAAGGAGACAGCTTGCGGATATTGCCTTGCCACCATGAATACCATAGGACATGTATAGACAAGTGGCTGAAGGAGATCCACAGGTATGAGATAGGTCCTTTCTTTTAGCATTTTCAACATATATGACTAACAATATAAATAAACACATACATGCGAGTTTTTATACAACCATACTGTTGAGTGAGTGCCAGTGTACTATAGTTTTTTCAGACCATGAAACACAAAAACTAGATTTTTGTTGGCCTAGAAGAGTAAATATGTAATCCTTTTTCATTGTAGTGGTTTTCTTTGTTTACAAAAAATTAAAGTTATACAGAGAATGTTTTCGCTCAAGGGGGAAAAGAAAAAAGCATGACGAGGATATCAGTGAAGTATATTGAGACACGTTTATGTACAGTGGAAGCTGTCCCATGGTTAATCTGAGGACAAGTGAATTTTCAATTACGTTAGGTTTCCAGTTAGGTTCGTCTTTGAACCCTTGTGAATTTATCAGGCATATGGATTAAGTTGTCCTATGGTGTTTGTTGGGTGGACTGATTGTTCCCAAGAAAAATAAGGAGAAATTGTAATTAGGTTTGCGCTTTCATATACTTCCTGTGTAATTAGGCTATGCCCATTTATTTGTCTCAATAAAATTGTTCTTATTTTATAAAAAAAAAAAAAAAAAAGATAAGGAGATGCTTCAGAACATTTTTTTTTCTACAGGTAATAGTAAAATTTTATTAATCCAAAAAACACTAGGCATAGCCCAAGTGCACGGAGTATACATGGAATACACCTAGCAAACACTAGACATTATAAATGCTTTGGAACATATGGTCTCGTCTGATGTGAGACATAGATAAAACATAGTAGACATATCATGAGAGATTGGACAAGGTACTATTTTTTATTGATAAATTAAAGTACTTTAGATCAAATGGGAAAATGGTTTCCATTAGCTACAT
The DNA here is from genome assembly GCF_004785595.1 of Juglans microcarpa x Juglans regia. Classification (NCBI taxonomy): domain Eukaryota; kingdom Viridiplantae; phylum Streptophyta; class Magnoliopsida; order Fagales; family Juglandaceae; genus Juglans; species Juglans microcarpa x Juglans regia. The sequence continues at coordinate 19,479,346 of NC_054604.1, forward strand.
TTTCAGCATGGTCAAGCAATGATTTTGCTCTGGTTTCTACCCCTTATGTTGTATCATTGCACGGTTATGAAATTTTTTCCCTGTACGGTCAAGTGCAATAAATGTACTACGGCTGAGTCTTCAATATTTCCTTTTCTTTAGCCACATTGTGGTATTAATAACAATCCCAACTCTAGCCTCCCTCTTCCGTCTTAACAATGAAATTCATTTGCTTGCTTGATTAGAAAATTTTCAATTTCATATAAAACAGACCAAACATGTCATGGAAATCTTAAAGAGAGATGTGATAAGCTTCAGCCTTTATTTTTTTAATCTTTCCTTTGACAAAGTCCCCTATAAATAATTGAAATTCTATTAAGATTGTTTTCCCGAGTAGACTTTGTTCTCAGACACTCGGTGCCAATATTAAAAAAAAAAAAAAAAAACAGTATGTTGTCCCGAGTAATGAGTATGTACTTAACAGGATTGAGTGCTAATATAGAACTCGTGTGCCCACTTTTCCTAACCCAACATGGTGACATAACAAACAACTGAGATGATGTGCTTACTTGTATATGGTGTGCAGGGTATGCCCTCTTTGTCGGGGTGACATCTGCTGATCAGATTCATTGCCTGCAGAGAACAAAAGTGGTCAGCTTTGCAGTCTTCTTACTAACGACTAAAGTTCTTCATCAAGACAAGAATAAAGTTGATTAGTTGAGATTATTTTTCAGGAAGTTATGATCATTTTCTGCTGAAATTATCTTTCTTGGCTGTGGTTAATTGCTCTGCTTGCACTGTGAAACATCGCACACCGTAAGAAATGAACTGAACTACTTGCAAATATGCCACAGAACTGGAGAGAGGGACTGAGATGGTTCGTTTTCCCCATTGTACACCGTATAACATTGAGCAGTTCCCATTGGTATATCCTAAATTCCTTGCATGTTGCTATATTTGTGCTAGTTTTTGTCAGTGTCACTTGCATCCTTTTCACAAAAAGCTTGAAAAGGAAGAAAACGACTTCACAAATTCTTCAACTCATGGAAAAGAAAGCATTCCAACATGGTGGAATAGAAACATCCCATGAATTGCTTTTTTTTTTTAATATATAGAAAACAGAGAAATGATATTTGCAATTGTGGAGTGCGCAAGCGTCATGCAATTCATTTGAAAAAAGTGAGTAAATATAAGATCTACTTGAAAAAAAAATTAATTTTTTAATAATAGACTATTTTTTTTTAAAACGATTGTGCGACATTTATGCATTCCACGATTGCATGTAATATTACTCATAGAAATATCCATAATACTTCATTAACATCAAAAGGTCAACATAAACTAAGCCTCAAGCATTACAACTTGCTTAATAAAATGTGGTACACAATGCAACCATAATACAATATCATCAACTCCTTTGTCGTTTGTAGTGTCGGGCCAACATTTGAGCAGCAGAATTTGCCTCCCTACCTACGTGCTTGATTTCAAGCTTTGGAAAGAAGGTAGCCAACTAAAAGGATGCCATCGAAAGTGGCTTCTTGCATTGACATTTTAGAGGGGCAAGTCTTCAGCTTGCTAATTTTAATCAAGGAATCAGATTCTATAATTGATGGAGGATGCTCAGATGGGTGCTTAACTGCAAACCTCTTAATGCTCAATGGTTTCAACTTCCTGTTCACCATACTCAAATATGCATGCAGCCATTAAGGCCTCGTTTGGATAAGTACTTGGTTTGACCTCATCTCAAATCAACATTTAAATACTATTCAAACACAAATATTTTTCAAATTTTTTTTTTGGAAAACTCTATATGCAGGTGAGTTTGCACAGGTATCCGCATGAATAAAACACACGAATCAATCTCATGCTGCCCCTCCATCTCCCTCCTCTATCTCTCCGAATTTTACCCTTCCCAGTATTTGAACCCTAATCCCCTCCATCTCTCTCCTTCGTCTTCTTCGTCATGGCTAGCATCGGAGGCTGCGTTGGTGATAACGGCTGGAGACATTGGTCCTTTGTTGAGGACTTGAATGAGAAAAAACAGAGTTTCTGTCAGTGATACCATCTTGAGATTCCGGGTTCTTTTTCAAATATTGTGTTTGTGGGGTCATGATTTGGATTTGTAGTTATTCTTTTTTTTATTTGAGTCATTTTCGTGGGTATGTTTTCGCAGGAAGCAGAGACAAAAGCTAAGAACATGAAGGAAGAAATTGTTTAAATATTTGGATTTGGTTTAAATATTTGGATTTGGTTTATATTTGGGCAAAAATTATAAAATCTTTATTTGGGTTGAAGGAAACTCAATAGTGTAAAAGTTTTCAAGTATATTCTTCCCAAATAATAATGAGAAAATTCGGAATCAAGCAAACTTGGGTGTGTGGGGTAGGGGGGTTTTTGGATTCAAGTTTTTGTGTATAAAAGTAAAACAATTAAATGGGGGATCTTGGCTGGGTGTGTGGTGGGGAGGCCCTTTGAAAATGCTAGACGCTTTGCACAGGAGTTGGGTTATATCAGTGGAGAACTGTAGTTTCAAAGTTTCACCAGTTGGAAATTGTTTGAAGTATGTGTGCAGAGTTTTCTTTTCTTTTTCTTTTTTATTTGCTCTTTCCTTCTTTTACTTAGTTCTTTATTTTTTTAATACATGTTGATATAGCATCCCTGCGCAGCTCTCCTATGCAAAGTCTCCTGTACGTAGTGAGACTTTTTTTATTTTTTTTTTATTTTTTTTATATACATTTTCATTTAATCATTACCAGGAGTGTAACTGGCCCAGTTTAGTTAGATTTTGGACAAAATTTGGGACTGAACCAGTAGGTACTGGTTTTGCATTTTCAAAAACCGATTTTGTATCGGTTCCCCCCTAAACTGGTACTTCCGGTTCTACCGGTTCCGACCCGATTTTTCAGTTTTAATATACTATATTACATAATATATATATATATAATCGTATATAATACTATAATGATAATATATTGTAGTATATTATAATATATATTAATATAGTATTAGTATAACTATTAATACGCACTATATAGTGTTAGTATAACTATTAATGCAATAGATTACGGTGATAGAAGATTTTAAAATTTAATATTATATTAATTAGTAATTTATCATATAATACAAAACTATTTTATATATAATTATATATTACATATAAAAATTATATACAATATAAAAAATTATAATATATATGAACCGGTCCAGTTCGGTCCGGTCCGGTTTTAGAAAAAGAAAAATCGGAACCGGACCGATTTTGACTAGTTCGGTTCCGATTTTGACTAGTTTTAAGAAATTAAAACCGATACTGGATTGAACCAAACTAGGTACTGGACCAAACCCACCGGTTCGGTCTAGTCCGGTCCAGTTTACCGGTTCACTAGTTTTTTTTACACCCCTAATCATTACAACTTGTTAAAATTTTCATGTAAAACACAAAACAATTCAATTTTTTTAAATTCCAAAACAAAAATTATATCTTAACAATATTTTGAACTTTACAATATCTTTTTCAACTTTTTTTCTCATCTTCCAAATTCAATAAAAATCCGAACTCAACTATTTTACTACTATTAATATATTTCTTATTTCAACTCAACTACCTATCCAAATGAGGCGACGTCTGAATCTCGCTGCTCGCTGCTCCATCATTGTGTTTGAGAATTCCATGTGCTGTTTCTGCCAACAGGAGTACTTTTTTCCCTTTCTATATTTGGCTGACAGAGCTGCACCTTCCTAAAACTCTCCACCAGACATAATGCCTCATGAACAGCTATTGTTGGATCAAGATGATGTGGGTGAATGAATACATTTCTTCTATACCACAATCCCAAGACAACTGTAAAGGCTTCACTCAAATCCTTGCTAGGAAAAGTCTGCTTCATGCTTAAAATGAGAAGCCCAAAATTCTGTTGATCACTCACTAGACATTGAAGACACCAAGGATGGACTAGCTACCTAACCTTTTTAACATGGTGACATGTGATTAATGCATGGAGACTATCCTCCTCTCTCAATCTACATGGATCACAAGTTGCATCTTGTAAAACACGTTTCTTTTGAAGAGCTTGCTTTGTGTGTAATATACCATTGCAAAACCTCGATGAGAAGTTTTTAACCCTATTTGGTAGTTCAAGATTCCATACACTTAGGGTTTGGCTTGTTTGGATACAGAAATCATCTCACTTTATCTTATCTCATTATTACAATTTTTTTAAATTTTCACACAAAATATAATAAACATTTCAACTTTTTCAAATTTCAAAATATTAATAATATTAAAAAATAATATTCTAATAATATTTTATTCAACTCATCTAAAATTATTTCATTTCATCTCATTATAATCCTTACCCAATGCCGTCTCCAAGCTGCAGACTTTGAACTTTCTCCCGCTTCACACTTTCTAAACATCCTCATAACCCTATAATAGGCAATGTTAGTTGAAGTAGGGTTTTTCATTAAGTTTTGAGAATTAGGCCCCTTCGAGATTTTGTTTTAAGAATAACACCCAAGCTATTTTCTCCTTTCATTAGATTTTTCATCCACCATCGTTAAAGAAAAACATGTGGCCCAATTACAAACTGCCACATAAATTAAATTTTAGAATAAAAAATAATTTTCTAAAATTATAAAAATTGAATATTAAAGAGAGAGAGAGAATAGCTGCGTTGTGGCTAGGTGGCCCTCCAATGGCTTGCATGGAGAGGGTGCATGATGAAGGTGGATCCGAGTTGGATGATACTAAGTTGGCAGATTCTACATTGATACTGATGGACTACCCGAGAAGCATATCAATGCAAATATGACAGAAAGTGACAAAGATTCCTTGGACTAGGGCAATATTGCCACACGTTAGTATTTTAGTTATAACTTTGACTACAGATATCAAAATTGTACAAATGACCCCAATTCGCAAAACTCTTTTCGGTACACACGCGGTGGTCACCATGTTATGTCTACTAGTCTCCATTTAAATCCCAAAATCAGTCGTTTTCTCCTCCAAATCGTTAATTTAAGTTTTTTTTTAATGAAAATGTTTCGCTGTCACTTTTAGAGATTATTTTTATTCCTATTTGGGCCAGAGTTTTGGAAAGCTTCTTCTTTTACTACGTATTTTATTTTAATGTAATAATTGGGATTTTGACTTTTTGAAAAAAATTCTCAAAATTTTGAATTTCATAAACTATTTGAGTCCAGCTTGTGGGTTTTAAGGTCAATTTTCGAATATTATCAATTAACCTCACTCTCAAAGTTTTCTCTCTAGTTTGCATCTTTTTTCAATCTCAATCTCCAATTTCTATCAATTAACTAGTTGTCAGAATAATTCTAATTTTATCTAGTGTCAGTGCGGCTTGTGCAGGTCCATATGGACTTCACGGGTGGCCCAAACTAGGTCACCCTGCTTGGTGTTTGTTTCAGGCCACCCATTGGTGGCCGAAACCCCGCCCCCACGTGGCCACCATGAAGGTCGGCCAACTCTTGCCACCCTCGTGGTGGTCACCACTTGCTTTCTCTCTCTCTAGTTTTTTATTTTATATTTTTAGAAAATTATTTCTTTTAATCTTTTTTCTATCTATTTTAAAGAATTTAAATTGGAGAAGAATTCTAAGGAAAGGACAAAAAAAAGATGGACGAGACAATTGGAGAAGGGGTGGAAGCAAAACTGGAGGATCTAACGAGTACAAATAAAACTGAATTTGACTGCGATGAAAATTTAAAAGAATAATGATAGTACACCAACTCGTGTACAATTTAATTGAGGAGGGAGAAGCTAAAGGTAGGGGTGCTACCTGCCCCTTATGGGGCGGAGTAGCCCTCACCCACCACCCACCCCCCACCCCCCACCCTCGCATGGGGGGGGGGGGGGGTGTCTTGATTTTTGTCTCCATCCCCCGCCCGATGTGCGGGGGCAGGGTACCCTGTCCAGGATAACGGGGTGCGGGGTCAATCCGTCTGCCCCTCACCCCTACTATACTTTTGGCCCAGAAGCGGTAAATGGCCCAGAAACCGCTGAAATGGGCCTAAAATGGCCCAGAAATAGCTTCTGGGCCATTTTGGGCCATAAAATTAGAAGTTAAAAAAAAAGTTAAAAAACCTGATTAAAAAAAAAGTTACATGAACAAAAATAATATATACATGATACAAATTTACTAATTTAGACTCTAATAAAGTACTACTATAGACTGCAAGTCTACTACCTAATATTTAATAAACCAATAAATAATAATAATAACTAAGCTATTACAAAAATAAAATAGAAAGTCTAAACAATTACAAATTTACAAACAAAAAAGTATCCAAGGGACATTGTATCAAATTTACAAACAAAAAGGTATCCAAGAGTTGTTTGGGTCTTCGACTATGACATTTGGAGCGGCCCGGATGGGTAGTATTTTGAGACTTGAGCACATATTCATATTGCATTGGAGGTAGACATCGTCTGAGTCGTCTCATGTGTTGCTACAACAATGACTATTAAAATTAATACCGATGAAATCGAAATGAATATAAATAAATCAAAATAATAAAATAAAAACAACAAGTACCAGATGGTCCAGATCCAGACTGATCACCATCCTCTTCGTCGGTCTCCTTAAAATCTAAAATATCTGGAACATAAATATCATTTCTCATCGTTCAACTCTGTGTGCATATCAATGCCTCCACAGTTGTAGGAGACAATGAACTATAGAAATGATCCAATATGCGCCCTCCAGGCTGACTTTGTGTGCATAACAATTTAGGGTTCCGGATTGAACCCCTAAATCATTAGGGGTTCAATCCGAAACCCCTAAATTGAAATTTCGGGGGTTTCAATTTCAAATTAGAGTTTCGGATTGAACCTCTAAATTGATTTAGGGGTTCAACCGAAACCCCTATATTGAAATTTCAAGGGTTTCAATCGAAACCCTTAAATCAATTTAAAGTTTTGGATTGGAACCCTAAATTAATTTAGGGTTCCAAATTCGAACACCCAGAAACTACAAACTACAAAAAAAAAAAAAAAAAAAAAAATACTAATAATAATAAATTAATTAATTAATTAGAAATATAAAAATATAAAAAAATAAACACAATGACAGATGCGACATCAATTTAAAACACATGCACAAATCAAAATCCACATCACACAAATTCACAATGATTCCCATCCTCCATCTCCGATTCAACTCATCCTTCCTCTAGTGTCCAATCCAAAAAAAAAAAAAAAAATCTAGGTCCGCGAGTCTTACCTTTGGAGTTTGGTGCAATGAAGTTTAAAGTTCAAACGACGGTGGACCGGTGGTGCTCGTGCAATTGTGCGAGAGAGAGAAGAGATCAAGAGAGAGAGACTGAGAGAGCGCGAGAGAGTGAGTCTGAGAGAGAGGATAGTTCGAGAATACACGAAAAGGGGAGGGGGAACTTAACATAAGTTGAAACGGCTCTGTTTTGTCACGGCGCCGTTTCACTTACTTTTGGGTTTTTTATTATATATATAATTTTAATTTTAAATATATATATATATATATATTGTACGGGGCGGGAGAAAAGCGGAGCGGGGCTTAGTCCACTCTGTCCCCTGCCTCTCCTGGCCTCCAGGGGTGCTGGAGGGGCTCCTCGCACCCCACTCGAGTGGGAAAGAACCCCCACCTCGCATGGGAGGGGCCAGGGAGAGTGGGGTGTGGGGCCCCGCTGCCCACCTCTAGCTAAAGGAAGTATTGGAAAGTCAACCTTTAGGACAGACATAATTGTTTTAGGGTATTCTCATATATTTTATTTCTAAATATCACTTAAATATAATTTTTTAATTTTTTAATTTCAACATTTTTATCTAATTATTACTTAATCATTATAATTTTTCTGAACTCCCAAACAAAACACGAAATTCTATATAATTTCCTCAAAGTTTCAAACAAAAGTAATATTAGAAATTTGAGAAATGCTACAAACACAAAATGATTATATAAAAGTAAATGCACAAACTGACGTGGTTTTATGTAATTTGTTAGATCTACTTTACAATAAAATTAACTTTATAATCTGATGTACCGCATCAAGCCACGTTAGTTTGTGGATTTATTTTTGTGTAATCATTTTGTAGCTAAAGTATTTCTCTAAAAAACAATATTCAAACAATTGTTTAAATTTATTTTTATTCAATTTTTCTTTCATTTTTTAAAATTCAATAAAATATCTCAACTCAAACTATTTCACGAATATTCAGCAATATTTTGAAATATTTTTATTATCCAAACGAATTTTTAATAGTCTTTGATAAGTTGTATCATAATGGGCCGCATGGAGGACATCGAAAAGCAAGCAGCGACCCAAACAAAAGGGGCCCATGTTGAATCCCCATATCCAAAGGCAAAACACAAGCCCACCAATCCACTGAAATCAACCATAATCCATCCTAGCTCCAAGAAGTGGCGTGCGTTGTCTTCAACATCTCACCAAGGCTGAGGTCAATAAAGCTACCAAAACATGGCGAATTCAAAGAATCACTCAATGAAAAATATGCATCAGGAAGCCCATGATGGTGGAAGAAGTGGAAATCAAGGCTCTTCTACAACATTTCCATAATGACAAGGTGGTCCATGTCCATGTGTCTTTTTCTTTTTCTGCCTCTGTTCTAATCACGTATTACGAGATGTTGGCAAAACTTAACAGCTTAATTATCAGTAACTTGGTAAATTAATATGCTCTGAATTAAGTTATGTTAAGTTGTCTATAGCTTATAGTCCTTTCGGTTCGGTCATGTTTCGTATATATATATATTTTTTTTATCATCGAATAGGTATATAGTTTTAAAAATTTAAGAACTGATACCAGACCGATTCACTACCGACTTCCGGTTTCGGTCTGATCCAATCTGATTTTTTCGATTTTGCTGATTATCTATGTTAGTAATAATATGATGTTTACATATATTGAAAATGATGGGAACCAAGGTGGGCCTAGTCTTACAAATCCTTTACAAATTTCAAATCGGCCAATTGCAAGATCAAAAGTCAAGAAGATCAAGGAAGCAATGTAAGGATTGGTGTAATCCACTTGGGATGAAACTAACAAGAGCCCAACACTCAATATGGGTTTGAAAGAAGGAGAACCAGTTTTGATTCACTTGATACAAGCTGTAGAAGACATAACTTAGAGTTATTGTTTGGGCCTATTGTTATTGAAGACTTTCGATTTGTTAAAGGATTTATTTTATTAGTTTAGAATAAGTGGGCTTAAGGATGATTGGCCCACATGTCTTATTTCTTATGACATATGATTTTGGGAAAGCCTTGTATTGTGGCCAAAGGCTTATTTGAAAAATTACTTTTTAGGAACTAGGTTTCAAGAGTTACTGTAGCGGAATTACTATAGCCAAATTACTGTAGCGTGACACTATTCATTCATGGGTACTTTTGAGAGAAATGGCTTTATTTTGGTCAGGATTTTAATTAAGTTTTGGTTTAAATACTCTTTGTAACCTCATTTTAATGTTAGACAATATTGAATTTTCATTGTGAGTTGAGTTTACTTCTCTTGTTCTTGATTGAACTTTTAAACTTATCAAAGGTAAATCACAATCTTTGTGGCATTCCTCCCTGTAATTTGGGTTCTTGAGATAGATTCTTCAACGGGTCTAGATTTTAATATAATCTAGGTTCTTGAAACGAGTTATCAACAGGTCTAGATTCTCCATCTATTGACTTGATTTTGACTTTCTTGGGTGAGTTTTCAAACTGATTGTGGGTCCAAAAGATTTCATTCATGCGGGTTCATATAATTTGGTATTCAAAGTAAGGTTTCTAACCAGGTTTGATTACATCTTTTATTTCTTGCATATTTAATTGTAGGGTTTCATTGTTCTAGTATTACAAAAAAAAAAAGTGTAGTTGCCGAATTTCATTGTTCTAGGGTTTGCGTTGGCCGAAATCTCTTGTTCTAGGGGCTGTAGTATATCACTTATCCTAGGATTTTTGAGTTATTGTTAGGGTTTTGTCAATTGTTTATTCTTTTAATTGTGATCAAATCAGTTGGAGAAAAGAAAAAAAAAAAGAAAAAAAAATCGTCCAAAAAAAGAATCCGAATTTCTTTTTAGCCTTATCATCAAGGGGTTGCATACATTAGTCTAGTTGTTATCTTGTCTTATAGTTACTCTTTCATTCATAAAATTTTCTTGATTTTCGTGTCATTTTTATTCCTTCCATGTTTATCTTGTTCTTTGGACCTAATTACTAGTTGGGATAAAACAAGGTTGCATTATTTTGATTGAGTTCAATTAGTTTTTAAAGAACTTGAGTGAGAAAACTTTTAAAGTAAAAGGCAAGAGAGTGTAAGATTATTATCAGGCAAAAAATGAATTAAGAATGAAACACGAGTGAAGTGCCATTATTTGAGTGTAAACATGTAAGGGGGTATGTGAGTTTTTTTTTACCACTAACATTTTTGTGTACAGTACATTACAATGTCTCACCGGAGTGGCTCATCACCAAGGGGGAGGGCAGATAACTCATCATTTGTACTGCAAACCATGCAATAACAGTTTGAGAGATAGGAGGCGACGTGAGCCTAAGGTTGAAAATGAGTAAGAGAATGAAGGAGATGGTGAGGATAAGGAAGACTTACCATCTGAAGTTGGGTTGGATAGACATAGAAGAGTTAGGCATGAAAGAGGACTTGGGGGGAACCTAGGGGGTCAGGATGGTGTAGATAGAGACCTTGGGAGCATCAAAATGAAAATACCATCTTTCCAAGGTAGAAGTAATCCTGAGATTTATCTAGAGTGGGAGAAAAAAAATGGAGTTGGCGTTTGATTGTCATAATTACTCTGAGGAGAAGAAAGTGAAGTTGGCGGTAATTGAGTTCACTAATTATGCTATTATTTGGTGGGATCAATTAGTGACTAATAGGAGGAGGAATTATGAGAGGCCTGTAGAGACATGGGGAGAGTTGAAAGCTTTCATGAGGCGGAGATTTGAATCTAGCCATTACTATTGAGATCTTTACTAGAAATTAAAAAATCTTACACAAGAGTCTAGGAGTGTGAATGATTACCATAAGGAGATGAAGGTGGCGATGATTTGAGCTAATGTAGAGGAAGACTGGGAGGCCACTATAGCTAGATTCTTGAGTGGTTTGAATAGGGAAATAGCCAATGTAGTGGAATTGCAGTATTATGTGGAGATAGAGAACATGGTGCACATGACTATGAAGGTAAAGAGACAGTTAAAAAGAAAGGAGACAGCAAGATATACTTCGATTTCTAGCATTGCTTGGAAATCGAAGTGGGATAGAAATGATCCAGCTGAAGCAAAGAGAAAGACCAAACCACCAAGGGAACAGATTAGGGAACTAGCAACAAACCCAAAGTAGAATCTCAACCTTCATGGAATAGAGATATTAAATGTTTTAAGTGTTTGGATTTATAGCACTTCGCTTCTCAATGTCCAAATAGAAGGGTGATGATTATGCGATGACTGAGAGTGATGAAGATAGTGATGAGGTGCCGGAGTTAGTTGATGCTAGTGATGATGATAGAGTGGTATACTCGTGACAGATGAGTCTTTTAATGCCAGGCGTGCTCTCAATACACATATTAGGTGGATGATGCAGAGCAACAAAGAGAGAATATTTTTCATACTAGATGTCACGTCAACAATAAGGTATGTAGTATGATCATTGATTGAGAGAGTTGTACTAATGTGGCTAGCACTACTTTGGTTGAGAAATTGAATTTATCAACCTTAAAACACTTTAGACCATACAAATTGCAGTGGTTAAATGATTATGGAGAGGTTATGGTGGACAGACAAGTGTTCCTTACTTTTTCTATTAAGAAGTATCATGATGAGGTATTTTGTGATATTGTGCGTATGCATGCTGGCCATATTTTGTTGGGGAGACCGTGGCAGTATGATAGAAGGGTGACACATGATGGGTTCAAGAACATGCACAGCTTTGAAAAAGAGAGCAACACAATTAAGCTTGCTCCTTTAACTCCAAGCTAGGTCTATGAGGACCAACTAAAACTGAAAAGTGAGGTTGCTAAAAAAAGAAAGAGTAAAAATGAGAGTGATCACAAAAGAAAGAGTGAAAATGAGAGTGATACAAAAAAAGTGAAAAAGAGATTGAGTAAAAAAGAAAGAGAGAGTGAAAATGAAAATGAGCAAAACAAAAAAAAGTGAAAAAGCAAGTAGAGATGTGGCTGGGAGTAAAGAAAAAAGAATGGAGCTATGAGAGAAAAAAGAAAGAGAGTCTGCAGGGAGAAAAAGAAAGACAAAAGTGAGTTTTCATGCAAGAGAGAGTGAGGTTAAGAGGGCTTTTTTCACAGATCGTCGTATGATTTTTCTTGTCTATAAAGATTCTTATCTTAATCTTGATGAAACTAACCAGTCTCTTCCTAAATTGGTTGTTTCTTAGTTACAGGAGTTTGGAGATGTAGTCCTAGAGGAAATGCCTAATGCGTTGCCACCCATTATAGGCATTGAGCACCAGATTGATTTTGTGCCCAGAGCTGTTATTCCAAACTGACCAGCCTATAGGAGTAATTCAGAGGAGACAAAGGAGTTTCAAATGCAAGTTAAAGATTTGATGAGAAAGGCGTATGTGAGGGAGAGCATGAGCCCATGTGCAGTACCAGTGCTACTAGTGCCAAAGAATGATGGGACGTGTAAGATGTGCATTGATTGCTGGGCGGTCATAAATATCACGGTAAAGTATCGCCATCCCATAACTAGATTAGATGATATGCTTGATAAATTCTATGTCTCATGTATTTTCAGTAAAATTGATCTTAAAAGTGGGTACCATTAAATTAGAATGAAAGAGGGTGATGAATGGAAAACTATTTTTAAGACTAAGTATGGGCTTTATGAATTGTTGGTTATGTTGTTTGGACTTACAAATGCGCCCAGTATGTCCTACGTGCATTCATAAACAAGTTTGTAGTTGTGTACTTTGATGATATCTTAGTGTATATCAAGAACTTAAATGAACATATGGAGCATTTGAGATATGTGTTTGATGTGTTGAAATGTGAAAAGTTGTATGTTAATTTCGAGAAATGTACCTTTTGCATGGAAAAAGTTATTTTTCTTGGTGATGTTGTTAGTACAAAAGGTATTGAAGTAGATGAAGAGAAAGTCATGGCCATCAAGGAGTGGCCAAAGCCAAAAAAACATCACTGAGGTAAGAAGCTTTCATGGTTTAACTAGCTTTTATCGGCGTTTTGTTAATGATTTTAACACCTTTGCTGCACTCCTTATTGAAGTAATTAAAAAGAATGTTGGGTTTTATTGGGGGGTTGATCAAGAGAATGCTTTTGCCATTATTAAGGAAAGGTTGTCCTATGCACCTATTTTAGCATTACCTGACTTTAAGGGTGGGCAGCGGGTGCCCGCCACTCGTTGCACCGCTCCGTTGGCTTTGCCCCCGCCTGGGTGGGGCAGGGGATTCGCTCCGCACAGACGGAGGGAGAGGCCCCCCGCCCGTATGAAAGGGGATTTGCTGAGGCAGGGGACGGAGGGGGCTCATCTCCTTTCCATAAATCCCCCGCCCCGCTCTAGCATGTCTAAGCCCCCCCCCCGATTCCTCTCTCTCTCTCTCTCTCTCGAACTCTCACTCTCTTGAACTCTCTAACTCTCTCGATCTCAAACTCTCTCATCCTAGACGGCCAGACCCAGACTCCTAAACTCCCTCAATGGTACCTCGCCCCCGCATGGACGGAGGTTGATTACGGGAAAAAAATCCCCACCCCCACCCATGCACGAGGAGGGGGGGGGGGGATGGGGGGACGGGGAGGGGGTGGCTCCGCCCCGTAAGGGGCAGGTAGCACCCCTACCTGACTTTAACAAAACTTTTGAGATTGAATGTGATGCCTTAGGAATAGGGATTGGAGCCGTTTTGAAGCAGGATAGGCGACCCATTGCCTTCTTCAGTGAGAAGCTAAGTGGGGCGTCCTTGAAGTACCCTACTTATGATAAAGAATTTTATGCTCTTGTACATGCCTTAGAGACTTGGTTGCACTACCTATGGCTTAGGGAATTTGTGATCCACACCGATCATGAATCATTGAAGCATCTCAAGGGTCAAGGTAAGTTGAATAAAAGGCATGCTAGGTGGATGGAATACATTGAGAACTTTCCATATGTCATCCGTTACAAGCAAGGTAAGGAGAACATTATTGCTGATACTTTATCCAGAGGTATGTACTTCTTACTTCTATGAGTGCTAAAATGCTTGGGTTTGAATATGTGAAAGACATGTATGCCGATGATACTAACTTTTCTGATGTGTATAAGGCATGTGATAAGGCAACATTAGGTAAGTTTTACAAGCATGATGGTTATTTGTTTAAAGAATGCAAGCTTTGTGTCCAAAGTTGTTCTATGCGTGAGTTATTGGTACGTGAGGCACATGGTGGGGGATTAATGGGACACTTTGGTGTCAAGAAAATTTTAGACATTTTCATGAACATTTCTTTTGGCCTAAGATGAAGAGAGATGTCAACCGCATTTGTGGCAGGTGCATTACTAAGTTGCATCCTCGAGGAGTTGGATCTTTCCAAATTCTTGAAAAAATTAATGACAATGCATATAAAGTGGACATTCCAGGTGAGTATAATGTTTCTGCTACTTTCAATATTTTTGATCTTTCTCATTTTAATGTACGTGAAGATTCAAGGTCGAATCCTTTTGAGGAGAGAGGGAATGATGGGAACTAAGGTGAGCCTAGTCTTAAAGATCATTTCCAAGTTTTATATGAACCAATTAAAAGATCAAGAGCCAAGAAGATCAAGGAAGCAACACAAGAATTGGTGCAATCCACTTGAGATGAAGAGTCCAACACTCAAGATGGTTTTGAAAGAAGGAGAACCAGTTTTGATCCACTTGATAGAAGCTGTGGAAGAAATAACTTAGAGTTATTATTTGAGCCTATTGTTATTGAACGCTTTCGATTTGTTAAAAGATTTATTTTATTAGTTTAGAATAAGTGGGCTTGAGAATATTTGACCCACATATATGAATTAGGGTTTTCGAAAGGCCTTGTATTGTAATTAATGGCTTATTTGGAAAGTTACTTTTTAGGAACTAGGGTTTCAAGATAATATTGAATTTTAAGGTTAGACAATATTGAATTTTCATTGTGAGTTGAATTTACTCCTCTTATTCTTGATTGAACTTTTAAATTTATCAAAGATAAATCACAACATTTGTAGCGTTCCTTCTTGTAATATTGGTTCTTGAGACAGGTTTTTCAACGGGTCTAGATTTTAATATAATATAAGTTCTTGAAACTAGCTCTCAACGAGTCTAGATTCTCCTTCCATTAACTTGATTTTGACTTTCTTGGGTGAGTTTTCAAATTGATTGTGGGTTTAAGAGATTCCATTCCTGCGAGTTCATATCACTATTAGTCTATTTATATTATAGTATAAATACATTATTTTATAATAATTAACACATACTAGTAGAATTTAACTATAGTCTATATAAATTCTAGACTTTTTATGTGAATATATATGATCAAATGTGTAAAAATGTAATTACAAAAATAATATATATTATAATTTATTATGCCAAAAATGTATTTATCATATTAATGTTTATGTTTAAGATTAAACTTTTATGTTATATTAATTAGCTAGTTAGCATATAATATATATAATATAAAAATTATAAATATATGCCGATCCGGTTCGGTTTAAACCAGTTTCCAAAATATGAAAATTGATACCAAATTGGTTTTGGTTCATAAGAACTGGATTGCACCAAATAGCTTACAAACCGGACTGAACCCATCGATTCAATTCAACCGATTTTTCGATTTTTTTTACACCCCTAATTGTCTGCTACATATACATTGTGAGTCATTAATCATCAATGGAAGGGATATTAGTATTCCCCATTGGGCCGAGTCCAATTGGAAGACTAGAACCCTTCTCAGGACATAAATTAAGGACATGTTAGAACAGAAATTACGATCGTAATAGGAGTTTAGAGGTATGGATTCCACTTTGTAGGAATCGAAGCTCACCCCTAATCGACATTATACATATAATTCCTTTTAAAAAAATATAAAAAAACATCACTTTTTACAAAATATTACACAATCATATTTTGAAATGAACGATATTTTTGTAAAATTCTTTATAAAAGTATCATCACTTTATAAAAGACTCTCACTTGAAAATAATTGTTTTGAAATATATTATGAAATGTGTTGTGTGTATTGTTGCTTTCTTTTTATAATGAAAATCCGTAGATGTTTGGTTGTCATTAATCATCTCTCTACCTTGGTCCTTCACGGCCATTCACAACCAATTAAAATTAGTTTTCAAGTTTTTAAACAAGTCAAGGTCCTTGAAAATTACGTTCCAACTATAATATAATATAATTACAACACCGTTCTCCCGACGGAATTACCAAATTCAAAAACCACTTACAACATGAAATCATCACATATATGAACACACTTATATAAACATTTTTCAAACATCTACATTCATGACTGTGGGTATGTTTTGGACATTCCTTTCGGTTCACCAATTGAGTAAAGAACTCAAAGATACAAGTTTAACTCAAATATATATATTTATATATATATATATATAATTTCAGGGCGATATTAGATAAAATGTTTAACTAATGTTGCATGCCACAATTTCATCTCTTTTTCATTTTAATATGTAAAATGTGACTTTTTTTTTTTTTTTTTTTATCACTTTTTGATCATCTTTTATTCTTTTAAAGAATACTTCAAGCATTGATAGACTATGACAGCTCATCATAATAAGATAAAAGTGAGATGAAAATGTAGAATATAGAACACTCTTATTAAAAAATACGAGCATCATTTATACATACATACATACATATATATTAACTACTGCAAGTTCAAATATTTGAATGAATATATGGAGAGGTATATCTAGGAGTGTAAAAAAAACTTAGAAATTCGGTTGAATGGACCAAACTGATGGGTTTGGTTTAAGTTCGTAATCGGTTCTTAAAAATCAAAACCAGTGTGAAATCGGTTCGGTACTAGTTTTCATATTTTGAAAAATAGGTTTGAATCGAACCGGACCTGTATATATATATATATATATATATATATATTAATTTTTTATATTATATAAAAAATATTTTTATATAAATTTTTTATTATATTATATACTAAATTACTAATTAATTATTCATGTCTATCAATATTGTAACATAAAACTCATATAACATTTGTCATAACATAAAATCAATCTTATAATTTTTAATATAAAATTTCACATAACATATAAATTTTAATTTTATAATATAAAATTAATATAATAAGAAGTTTTAATCTTAAAAACGAACACTAATATTAAGTTATTAAAATAAACTTAATTTTGATATATATATATATATCAAGGATATTTACATTTTTATACATTTGATCATATATACTCACATTTGATCAATTTATGTAGTGTCATACGTATTAATGATAAATCGGAAAAACCAAACCGGATCGGACTAAAATCTAAAAAATTAAAAGTTTAGACCTCGTTTGTTTTCGCAGATGAGATGAGAAAAGTTGAGATAAAAGTTAAAATTTGAATAAAAAATTGTTAGAATATATTTTTTTGATATTATTTTTATTTTGAAAATTTGAAAAAGTTGAATTATTTATTATATTTTGTATAGAAATTTGAAAAAGTTGTAATGATTAAATGAGATGAGATGAGATGAGATGAACAATTTGTGAAAGTGAACGAGGCATTAGATTTCGATGATGAATCAGCCTGTATTAATACTTAAATTTTTAAAACTGGTGTAAATATATTCGATTAATCAAGAATTTATCAAAAACCAAATTAGACCGGAACAATTAAATATCTTGGTATATCCATCTAGAGGTCGAGGTGTGGTGGCGGTCAAAACTGTTTTTGGATGTATCTTACGCGAAAGAAAATAAAAAAAAATAAATAAATAAATTGTGGTGTGTCGTGTATGAAGCTTATGAATAACAATGCTGATCATCTTATGCATGCAGCTTTTAATGATTTTTATGTTTTTTTTGGTATGATGTTTCAAAGATTTGTTGTGTACCACGACAATAGCTTTCTTTTGACTGATTTTTTTTTTTTTTTGGCGAAAATAATGTGATATAAATTCATTATATTGTCAACAATTGCCTCATGCAGGGCTCTTCTTAGTTCTTGCGCTCCCATGAACTTCTTTATTTTAATTCGTTTTTAAATTACCTCTTTTTTCTAGTCTTTATAACTTACTTTTTGAGCATACAACTTTTAACAATTAATCTTTCCTTTTTAACTTTCGTCACATGCCATTAAACCTTTCCTTTTATTGACTAACGGCGAGATTGTCTGATGCCATTATTACCACGTTACAATCAATTGAGCTTGGCAAATGATATTTAAATAACATATTAGCAGCTTTATTAAAAAAGAGAAATATTTTAACCCTATGAATATATTTATATAAAATTAAATTCATAAATCAATATATCTAGATGTGGTACGTCAGATTGTAAGAACGTTAATTTTATTATAAAATAGATCTAATGGATAATCATGAAGTCATATCATTTTTTTATTTTACTTCTATGAAATCTATTTGTATTTGTAGTACTTCTCTTTTTAAGTATAATGTTAGATATTTTTAATTTTTTTTCTTAATCTTATCGTTTTTAAATTAATCATTAAGATTTTTTTATTTAATAGTTTTTAAATAATATCTACACTTTAACAAATAATTTGATTGGTTGCCACGCAATAATAATACCACGTGGCAACCTCATCGTTAGTCAATTGGACAGAAGTTATATAGAAGGATATAACTATAAAAACATCCATATTCAGTGAGTAAATTATAAAAATTTGAAATCGTACGAGTAATTTGGAAATAGGCTAAAACTTGAGATGTTTGTAGAATGAGATGAGATGAGAAATTTGTGAATAGTAATAAAATTGTTTGAGTTAAGATGTTTTATTGAGTTTTAGTAGGGGTGGCAACTCGTGTTTTCAAGTCGTGTTCGTATCGTGTCAAATTATAAATATTTGACTATATAGGTCAACATGAACCTAACCCGTTAAGCTAAATGTATCAAACTTTTAAACTCAAATTGACCCATTTAGATAATGCGTTGTATTGTGTCAATCGTTTTGACCCGTTTCATAATTAATTAAAAATAGAGCAATACAACACGACTCAGTTAAAATTGTTTTAGGTAAATGAGTTGAACTAATATGCATAATCTATTTAACCTGATCAAAATTAACATAATTTGACATAAAAGTTAAAATCTATTTTTATTAGTAGTCACAATATCTTTTAAAAAAATAAGACAACCTACTAACAAAAAAAATAAATATTTTTCAAATTTTAATATATAATAAAATCAATATTAAAAACCTACAATAACAAATATGAGTATAGATTCAGAATTACAATCTCAACAATGAAAAGATAAACATATTAAGAAATACAAATATTACAACCCAATAATAATAAAGTTGTGATTTTGAAATAAAATCTAAACGGATTGATTTCGAGTTAAGCAAGTTGACACGTTTATAAAACATGTCTTAACGGATTAACCCGTTTTGACTCAAATTCGTTAACATCAAACCCAAACCTACTAATTTCGTGTCATACTCGTGTTGAGTTTATGGGTCATGTCACATATTGCCCCCTATGTTTTAGAAAATGAAAGAGAAAAGGTTGAATAAGAATATTATAAAGTTAAAATATTATTAAAAAATAATTTTTAATATTTTTTTATTTTAGGATTTGAATAAATTGAATTGTCTTTGTCTTTTGTTTGGAAGCTTGGAAAAATTATAATAATTAAGTAATGATTGGATTAAAAAGTTAAATATTTAAAATTGAAAAATGTCAGTGATGTTTGGAATGAAATGAGATAAAAAATTTTGAGAAGAGATGAAACCATATATATTCTCAAACAACCCCTACAACTAACTCTTGAATATTTAACTCCTTCAAGTAGTTTGTTTTTCGTTGAACAATTGCTCTTAATTATACTCTAGTTTTGTACTTTTTACTTCATATACTTTTAACTTTAACCAATTTAGTCCTAATTTAGTTTCACAAACTTTTGAAACCATCTCATCATATCTCATCTCATCTCAACATCCAAACGCAATTCAAATACAAATATTTTTAAATTTTAAATTTTTAACTTGTTCATCTAATTACTATCTAATCATTATAATTTTTCAAATTTTTCAAACAAAATACAAAAAGTAATTCAATTGTTTCAAATTCCAAAACAAAGATTATATTAAAAAACTATATTCTAATCATCTTTTAACTTTATAATTTTTTTATTCAACTTTTTCTCTCTCATTTTCAAAAATCCCATAAAAATTGTAACTCAAATTATTTCATTATTATTTACAAATTATTTCCTTACTATTTACAAATTTATCATTTTATCTCATATCATCTGTATAATCAAAACAGGCCTTAATCTTTCCATCAGTAATCCGTTAAAAAAAACCATCCCAGCATCAATAAATGTGGGTAACATGTCATTTGACACCACAAGTAAGAAAATAGAACCATCTCATCTAATCTCATTATTATAACCTTTTCAAATTATCACACAAAATATAATAAATAATTCAACTTTTCAAATTTAAAATAAAAATTATATTAGAAAGTTATATTTTAATAATATTTTATTTAACTTTTAATAAAATATTTCATCTCATCTCATCTCATCTCATTGAACTGCGTAATAAATGAGACCTAAAAGTAATAAAAACAACACTTAATCAACAAAAAAAAAAAAAAAAAATGCAAAAAGTTGTTAGGGTAACCATGATGCAGCTTGGTGCAGCCCAGAGAATGGCTAGGTCATCCTGGGCCATGCTAAGAGCACTTTTAATAGATTTTTCATCTTATTTTTTAAAATACATCATTAAAATTTAATTTTTCTATTTTACATATAGATTTTTACAATATACCATGCATTAGTTTATCTATTTTTTCTTTATATCATTTAAATATTATAATTTTTAATATATTTTATTCGTTTCAAATAAAGTAAAAAGTAAAAAGTAGATAAAAAAATGAATAAATAATAAAAAATAGAGAGAAATGAATTAAATATTTATACAAGTGTGAATAGTGTTCCATAATATAGAGATGGTACTGTAGCAAACTGGATATTAGTTATAAAATACATAATTCATTGGATGGACTATATTAAACTATTTCCTTCAAATTTTACAAAATTATAGATTTTACGTATATCACCTATTGAGAATGCTCTAAGGTCATGCGATCTGACTTGGTTTGGATAGTGAGAATACTTGAGAAGTGTTGAGAATATTTGTAAATAGTAGTGAAAAAGTAATGAAAAAGTAATAATAAAATATTGAATAGTAATAAAAAGTATGTGAAAAATAATAATAAAGTAAAAAATAGTAATGAGAGTACTTGAGATACTCTCACTTGCCAAACATACCCTAATCTCCTAGATGCTACGACCAAGGTGCACAGCGCAGACTAGAAGTTAAAACTATTTTTCCTTGTTTTCAAACATCAAGCTCGATGTTTAGAAATTATAGAACCCACTTGTGTGTTTTATTTTTCCTCCTGTTGTGCTTATTATATTTAGTACAAACTCTATTTTATATCTCCAAATCACTAGCACGTTTTCTTTTTACGCTTTAAACCATCAAAACTCACAATGACAGATTAAAATATTAAATTATCGTAATTTATACCTTCCATTGGGATTTTAACGTCAAGATCATTGGCGAAAAATAAGATGTTTATCAAAACATTTACTGCAAAATGCAAATCAAATGTTATATTATCAAAAGATAAATATTACTATGTACAGTGATTTAATTAAAAATATATCACATGAAGTCACATTAATTTATAAGTTTATTTTTATAAAATTTCTTTACCGTTAAAAGATTTCTCTTATTCACTAAATTAAGCATTTTTCTTGTCAAAATCTAATTTTTTTTGGAGCGTCAGTCGTCATGGTATAGAATAAAATCTTTCCCTTGGTTGACAAGAAAGGAAATAGTTGTTGGTGATTTCAATATTAATTTCCTCAATGGACCGTTGACAAATGTTGAAGCTCATGTGGTTAATTTTTGTTTTCATCTTAACTTAATTTACATTATTTAATTTATGCACACTCTAATGGAATTTAAGAATATAGTACGTATAGAGACAGTGAGTTATAGTGTTTTTATTATATTCTTATAAAGAGAAATGCTTTGTCTCAGTCAATGTTCACTTTTACATCCCACATTTATAGTTTTTTTTTTTTTTTGGAAAATGCTTGGTCCACAGATGAAGCCCAACAAAAGCAGCCACCGATTCCCTTTTTTTATTTTATTTTTATTTTTTATTTTTATTTAATGATTAAGAAAGTGTTTTTAAATGATGTTGTGATTTTTTTTTAAAAAATATTTAAAGATATAAAAAAAATGTTTGAGAAAAAAAGAAAAAAAAAACACATTTACTCTGTTCGGTGGCCTTCATTTGTGGACGTGACAACATCCTTTTATTTTTATTCATATGGTGTGAGGGTATTTTTTTATAGGGTATAAGATGTGGGGTGTGGGGTAATAAATATTGACTGATGAGAAGAATTTTTCTCCTATAAATACATCTGCAACCCCCACCGCATGAAACCACCAGTTCTCTCTAACGTCCCTAATATATATCCATAAACTCTCTCCCTCCTATCTGCAACCTCTACATCTCTCCCGCAAACACACACACATACACACAAAAACATATGGAAGAGAAATTAATTGAAAAGCCGAAATGGGAGTTTAAAACCTCTGCAGGCCTTGCAACTGCAACAGTAGAACAAGTTTGGCCATTGCTGGAGGACTTCTGCAACCTACACAAATGGCTTCCCGAAACACTGATGAAAGAGTGCTACCATGTGGAGGGGATCCTCGGCCAGCCTGGCTTGACCCGCTACTGCGCCTTCTCAAGAACATTACCATCATCAGATGGCCACGAGGCCGTAAAGCAGACGATGTATGCCTACGAAGGGCTGCTCTCGATCGATCCCATCAAACGGTGTTTTGATCTGTTTCCTCGAAATTTTATAATAACTCTATTCTAAAATAATCGATGCTAATGCTAAAAAATATTTGTCTAATTTAAGATTTTTATATAATCATTTATAAATTCCTGTCAGTATGAAAGTTAACAGTTATAACTATCATTATAACTTTATCTACTTTATTTGAATTACTCATTTGATGAATTATGCTACTTGAAATATGATATAAAACAGCTTATTTCGGTTTGATTTAAAATTGTGCCATATCATCTACTTTTACATTTTTTTTTTTTATATATCTTACCTATCTGGTCAATTGAGTATTATTTATTATTTATTCCTGATAAGATATAATATTTTAGTTTCGAATAGAGAAAAAGAATTAGACTATATGATTTAATTTGATCTATTTTTATTTATTAAGATTTGATCAATGAGTATCAAACTTGTGTCAAGTCATCTATTTTTATTTATTTTCACATCTATCCCACTAATTAGAATATAATAAAATATTATAATTATATGCCAAGGTGATTCGGGTGTCGCTTCCAGCGATTAGTTTTAGGATGGGTTTGGATGTTGAAGTGAGTTGAGTTGATAAAATATTATTAGAATATTATTTATTATTATTATTATTGTTTTGAGATTTGAAAAAGTTGAATTGTTTATTATATTTTGTATTGGGATTTAAAAAATTTGTAATGATGAGTTGAGATGAGTTGTGTTTCTAAACGAAGCCTTAGACTACATGGCATAAAGTAGCTTTTAGACTAGATGGTAAAAGGCTTGGCTTCCAAACGGGAGAATTAGATTGGAATCCTATAATAATATCAGATATAAAATATTATTTTCATTTTTTAATAGAAATCATACGAATGTTTGGTTGCTGAGTTAAATTAAGATGGGATGAAAGTTAAATAAAATATTATTAGAATATAATTTTTTACAGCTCTTCTATATGCAACCGGCATGAGTAACGGTTGGAGAATCGGCTGACATGGTATTATGCCATGTCAGCTGATATATTATTAAAAAAAAGGATAAATCTGATTCTCTCTTCCCACAATCAAACCCACGACCACCGAAGTTACTGTCCCTCCTTTCTTCCTTTTTTTTTTTTTTTTTTTTAATTTCTTCTCCAAACTTTGTCTTCGTTTTGTATCTTCCGCAGCTTGCGTGCGTGAGTTTTTATTCCTTTTCCGTGTTGCATGTCAACCTTCCAAGCCTTTCATCCAGCCCAAATGTCCCTGCATTTAATTTTCCGCATCAAGAATGGATGGTCCCGCGCGCTGCTGCTACTTTTTTTTTTTTTTTTTTTTTTATGTTCAAAACCGAAATCAAGCCCCGCATCTTTCTCCCAGTGAATGCTTTTTTTTTTTATTATTTTTTTATTATTTTTTTTAAATTTTGGTTCCCTCCAGCGTGCATTTGGCTTCAATCTCTTTTATTTTCCTTTCCTTCCGCATGCACGATGGTGGTCGCCCAAGCCCTCTCTCATTGATGAGAGAGCGTCTATGCACCGAGAGAGATGAGTAATGAGAGGGAAAGAGAAATAATGAGAGAGAGAGAGAGAGAGAGAGAGAGAGAGAGAGACGACATGGCGTGAGGGAGAGAAATGGAGAAGATGACAATGGCTTACTGTGAGGAGGACGACGGACCTGAGATGGCAACGGTCGGCGATTTCTGTGGGGTTTCCGACATGGTTGGACTCTCGATGATGGTGATTTCTGTGGGGTTTCCGACGTAGTTGGGGCCACGTGTCCAAGAGCGACCCCTCCCCAATTTTATTCATAAACCCTCATTTATGACAGATTAAAACCGTAGAAATAACAAACACACTTGGGGGGCTACAAGATAGGAATAAAAGAACTCCCAAAATCCAAGTGTACAAAAGCCTTATACTCATGGTGATGGTGGTTTGCAGTGGCTCACGGTGGCTCAAAATTGGAGAGCCCAGTGCTCTGTTTTTTGGTACAAAAACAGTGGCCTCTTGGACGTCCAATGTTGGCTTGGGCGACGTCGGTGTAGGGCGGGGGTTGTAGAGGCTGTGACGTGGTGGTTGAAACCGTTGGACGTGCGTGGACGAGTGACTGGTTCACGAGAACCGTGGGAGGAGGATTGCTCTGTGAGTTGAGGAAGACGAAGGAGTCTCTGTGATTTGGGGGGATACGAAGGACTTTGTCTTATTTTTGGTTTTGGTTTTGGGGATACGAAGGACGTCCAATAGTTTGTCTTGCTGGGAGTTGTTGGCTAATAAATTATTTGTTCGTGGTTTGAATGTTCATGTGTTTTGTTCAGGTACCGCTGATGTGCTGACCTGAGACTGCATGCACAACCGCCACGTGATAGTTTCTCTAACATCTTAATTCCTCGTGAAATAATTAATTGATCTCTGCCATCGTTCTCTTTCAAATAACTTTAAAATAAAGTAATATTTTAATAATAAATTGTGTAGAAATTGTATATGGACGTATAGCATTTTTCATTATTATATACCATATATCAGTCTATAACGGCAACTGGGTGAAAAAATAGTCCACGTGAACGGAAAGAAGTAAAGATTCGTAGCGTGTGCGAAGTCGATTGAAATGTTGGGGTGCAAGACTTTTATTCAAACTCTATGTCTCACATACTTATGTCTTGATAAATTTAAAATAATTTATCAATATTTATCATTTAATTGATAAGTTACAATGGAATAAGATTAACTCTAATGAGATAAAATTAACTCTATCTAATTACAATGGGACATAAAGTCTCTAGATTTTTTGATGGCCAGAAGTCTGTAAATAGTACTGAGGGGTTAAGGGTTCTCACCTACAATATCATTGTGCCTCTAGTCATCAGGAGACATTCGGAGATAAAATTGTTAGTGTAATCATTCTCTCATAGTCAGGTCAAATTCTTTATCAAACTGTATTGGTGTGAGGTACGTTTTCTAACTGTTATTGTTTACTTATTGTGGATCATAGAAAATCAAAAATCAAATTATTAATGTTCATGTTAAAATATATAACATGCAACTATTTTTTGTAGACTGGAATAAATTGTTGTATTCGAATTATAGAGAAAAATATGAACAAACCAAACAAAAGAAACTAATAAGAGATATATGACTAAATCATTTTTTTCTTTCGATAATTATATATCATTGCGGTCTAGTAGCAGACCGTGCGAACAACCTTACCTCCCGCGGGGAACAAAGGGACGGTTTGAGTCAAAGGCTACCTTGTCCCTCTCACGAAGGAGAGTGTGTGTAGCCGTTAGGCTGCCAAAATACTTGCCCCAACCCGTATTGCGGCGAAAGAGCGGACCAGCTACATTGTAGTCCGAATTACCTTTGTGGGAGACATGAAAAAGGCGGTTTGGCGAGAGGTATTTCGACATCTCCCTGATGGAGAGTGGTCCAAGTCCTTCGATCGCCCGAATACTACACCAAGGGACGCGGACATCAGCAACCTGGCAAAAAGGGCAGGCAAATCGCATCACAGGCCAGAAGACCTAGGTTTGTGAAGTTTAACTCCCACAAAGCTAAGGATAAAATTATGATGACATTCTTATCTTCCAATCAGGAATTAAATACACAATGCCAATGAACGGGAGTGGGTTCTATTCCAAACTGCCCAGACAACTTACCTCCTAGCGAACCAAGGAGACGGGTTGAGTAAAAGGCCACATTGTCTTCCTGTGGCAGAGATTGGGATGAGCCCCATGGCTATCCGAATAACCTACACTAGCCCCCAGTGTAGCAAAAAGCAGCCCAAACTATTTATATTCAACTCCAAAGGCCATGGTGCCACTCGGAGTGGCATAGAGGCGGGTTAGCAAGACGCTTCCCGACCTCACCCCCAAGGAGCAACCAGAATTTCCCTGGCGCGGCTTAACTCTTAGGAGGGGATTTCCATCCCTTAAGGCTGTCAATAGCGGATGAAGGCCAACTAACACTGACAACACTTCCTTTCTTTTCTTTTAGTTACATGTGAAAATAAAGCACAACAATGAAAAAAATTGAATTGTTTATTTTATTTTGTGTGAAGATTTGAGAAAGTTGTAATGATGAAGTGAGATGAGATGAGATGTTTCCTGAAAACAAACGAGGCCTAAGTACCAACAATAATGTTAATCCCACTATCAACCTTAATGAAAATGATTAACCCAAAAATAAAAGCCTAATCTAGAGTACTTAAGGGTTAATCAATAGTTAATTACAAAGGGTGTTACAGTTAGCTAGACTTTTTCATCAAGTGATTTTAGAAATGCTCTCATTGTTACCTTCCAGTAGGCATAGCTATCACCATCGAAATTTGGTGGTGATGATAGTGACACCATAATTTTAGGGTAACGGATCTTACTCGGTTTGAGTGAATCACGCTCTAATGTCAATTGAAATTATTTAATTACTCCTAATTATGCACGTTAATAATAAAAAAAATTTGTTAGAACGGATTAGTAACCAAAATATAATATTTAGAGTATTAACATAATAATTTTGGTTATGAAGGGAAACCCTTTGAAGAACTCTTCAAAAGTAAAACTCTACGGGACAACTAAACCCAAGAAAGCCAATTTTATTGATTGAGAGTTTTACAAGTAAAATGTTTACAAAACCT
Source organism: Juglans microcarpa x Juglans regia (assembly GCF_004785595.1). NCBI lineage: Eukaryota > Viridiplantae > Streptophyta > Magnoliopsida > Fagales > Juglandaceae > Juglans > Juglans microcarpa x Juglans regia. The sequence continues at coordinate 19,506,981 of NC_054604.1, forward strand.
TTGTAACTTGACACATTTACCCAAGACACGCGAATCGCTTATCTTCTACCACAGAAGGTAGTCAGAACCTCTAACACTGTCAAATCTTTGTCTTTTCTACTGTAACCTCCAGTGGTTGAACTTAAACACAGCAACTCCCCCTTGGAATATGCTCTCACTCAATCTCACGGATTGAGCCTTTTCGGAAAATCCTTTTCAAAAGATTTTTCCTCGCACGATCTCTTGAAGTTCTACTCAGATCTTCAAGCTCTCAAAAATGCTTGTGAATACGTGCAATTCAAGTGAGGTGTAAACCCTTAGCCGACTCCTTGGAATAGGCAATCCAGTCATTGATTTGGAAAACGATTTTGCTAACAGGTTTGTCCAGAGTCCCAGTCAGATACGTTGCTAACTATTTGCGAACATCTCAAACTTGATCACTTCTTCTGTTTCAAGTCAGTTTCAGTTTCTTCACTATAGCTTGCATACTTATCTCTTCAACTGACTCATTAGACTCGAAGCACACAAAGGACTCTTGTTGGCTCTTATCTTATAATATCTACAAGATTTGATATGAGCTATAATTCAAATACTTATCCTTATCGGATCACTATAGTTCTAGAGTCTAATTAGATTACATTTATTCCTAATAGTATACACATCTAATCATAGCCAAACATAGATTACATTTACAGCTTTCATTCTGGGGGTTTTCAGAATATTGGGCCCAGTGCCTCAAGAATTTCAAAAACACAAAAGAAAAAAAAAAAGACCGTGTTCAAAATATCTTTTTGAAGAGCTCCTAATGCTATCCAATCCTCTTTCCTTTTCCAAATATTATAACAAATTCGTTTTTTTATATAGAAGTTTACATTATTCATAAAAGCATCTTACATCCAAACATCACCTATTCTTTTATATTCGATTTCTTTGATAAGTTATCAATTTCTTTTTTTGAGTGTACCGTATTAAAAAAGTAATTTATCCTCCATTTTATAAAGAGAAAAAAAGGAAAAATACATTTCACCATGTTTACATTTTGCACACTAAACTATTGGTGTTGACATGCATTTTATATATTTGAGCTATAAAAAATTTGTAATGCACATATAAAACTAGTTATGTTAGTTTGAAGATTAAGAATATTGTGTCATATCATCTCATGTCATTACTTGCTTTTTTTTTATATATATATCTTAATGATTCGGTTAATTGAGTATTATTTATTAATTTTTCCCTTATAAGGTGTACTATTTTAGTTTAATTTTGACAATTTAGAGATTGGGGATGCAAAGTTAATTTCAAAACGGGAAAATATATTAGAGAATATCATTTAATTTTATCTATGTTTCATTTATTAAGGTTTGATTGAAAGTGATTATCAAAATTATGTCAAGTCATCTATTTTTATTTTTATTTTGATTATTGATGTGAAAGTTTGTCACATCAATTTATATAAAAAATTCTTAAAATTTTAATATTTTTTATGAATATAATAGATCTCATACTAAACGGTGTGCTATGTAAAAAGCTCTTATATAGCATATATAGCTCCGCAAAAAATAAAGATTTAATTCTTCTTAATAAATAATCTAATATATATGTAAAGTTTTTAATGAAATATATATGTAAAGTTTTTAATGAAATAGTAGTTAGGATTTTTTTACTCTGATATTATATTAAATTATAACTTGTTTCCAAAGTCTAAACTAATAAGACGAGATAAAGTACTTTAGTATTTAATTTCTATTCAAATAGTTCATGATGGAGGGTTTATTTCGACATGAGATCTGCTTCCTCGAAGTTTTATAATAACTCAATTCTAAAATAATCGATGCTAATGCTAAAAAATATTATATAATCATTTATAAATTCTTGTTTCACCTGATAAATAGTCAGTGTGAAAGTTAACACTTATGACTATCATTATGACTTTATCTACTTTATGTGAATTACTCATTTGATGAATTATGCTACTTGCAAGTGGCATAGGGTGTGTAAATACAGTTGAAATATGCTAAAAGAAATTTTGTAATGCCCATGATATAAAACTTATTTCGGTTTGATGATTAAAATTGTGCCATATCATCTACTTTTATATATATTTTTTATATATCTTACTTATTTGGTCAATTGAGTATTATTTATTATTTATTCCTGAAATGATGTAATATTTTAGTTTCGAATAGAGAAAAAAAAATAGAGTATATGATTTAATTTGATCTATTTTTTATTTATTAAGATTTGATCAATGAGTATCAAAATTGTGTCAAGTCATCTATTTTTATTTATTTTCATATCTATCCCTATAATTAGAATATAATATGATATTATAATTATATGCGGCATAAAGCGTGGTTTCCAAATGGGAGAATTACATTCGAATCCTATTATAATATCAGATACAAAATATTATTATCATTTGTTAATAGAAGCTACGGGGAGATTTGGATATTAAGTTGAGTTGAGATGAAATGAAATGAAAATTAAATAAAATATTGTCATAATATAATTTTTATTTTGAGATTTAAAAAAATTAAATTATTTCTTATATTTTTTTAAAAAAATTTAAAAAATTATAATAATTAGATAAAATAAAATGAAATTACATAAGTTGAGAAAAACTGATTGTCGGCTGAAGAAATTATGATGAAAGCCACATATTCCAAAAGGAAAAAAATTGTTAAGAGAACGTACGTCATTCTTTCAATGTAATTGTTTTTACCTGTGCTGGGAGTTGTTGGCCAGTAAATTCTTTGCTCGTGGTTTGAATGTTCATTTGTTTTGTCCAGGCACCCGCTGATGTGCTGAGCTGAGATTGCATGCACAACTGCCACGTGAGAATTTCTCAAACATCTTAATTCCTCGTAAAATAATTAAAGCCTGGTTACCAAGTTGATGAGATAATATATTTTTGTTAAAAGTTAAATAAAATATTATTATAATATAATTTTTTAATAATATTTTATTTTGAGATTCGAAAGAGTTGAATTGTTTATTATATTTTATGTAGGAGTTTGAAAAAATTGTAATGATGAGATCAGATGATCAGACGAGATCAGATGATTTTATATATCCAAACCGCGCATAATTCTCTGGCATCGTTCTCTTTCAAATAACTTTAAAATAAAGTAATATTTTAATAATAAATTGTGTAGAAATTTTAAACTCAAAGAGAGTAATGCAAACACAGAAATGCAGACTGTATTGGAGTAGATTTCAATGATCTACCTACTTAAAGATTCATGTATTTATAGAGTTGTAGTTACAAAAGAATTCAGCTTTACAAGGATATCCACAACTTATCTTAAGAGACATTACAATTCTAATTTCAAGCATTTAAAATTATGTTTTGACATTGCTGCACATTCGGCAACTGATCTGATACTGCTACATAATCAATGATGCTAACACCCCTTGCAAATGGATGGGCAGCAAGCAGATTATCAGTTTGGATCTCAAGAATTTAAACCTTAAGGCCGTATGTCCCTTAGTAAACACATCTGCAACCTGGTCCTCTGTGGAAATATGACAAAGTTGAACGTCTTTGTTCACAATTTTATCCCTTACAAAGTGATAATCCACTTCTATATGCTTTGCTCTAACATGAAAGATTGGAATAGAAGCTAAGGCAATTGCTCCTATATTATCACACCAAATCACTGAACATTTAGCAAGAGTAATTCTTAATTCTTGAAATATTATACGCATCCAATAGAGCTCAACAGTAGCTAAGGCCAGTGATCTATACTCCGCTTCTGTACTTGAACGAGAGACCACATTTTGCTTTTTAGCACTCCAAGAAATCAAGTTTTTTCCTAGAAAAATGTCATATCCACTACTACTACGTCTGTCATCCGGATTGCCCGCCCAATTGGAATCATAATATGCATTCAATTCAATCGTTGATGGTGAATAATAAAGACCATAATCAATTGTCCCTTTTAGATATCATAGAACACGTTTGAGAGCTGTCCAGTGACCTTCACATGGCCTATGCATAAATTAGCAGAGTTGATTGACAATATAAGAAATATCTGGTCTGGAAATAGTGCAATATTGCAGTGCTCCAACGATCATTCTGTATTTAAAATACTAGGGTCTGTAAGTAGGTGGCCATCCTGAGATGTTAATTTCCTGCCAGATACCGTCGATGATGACAGTGGTTTTGCTCCAGCCGTATTTGTTTTATGCAAGAGATCAGCGATATACTTGCCTTGACGCAAGTGAAGACCATTGGAATCACGACATGCTTGGACTCCTAAAAAATAACTCAAATTGCCGAGATCTTTGAGTTGAAATTGAGTTCCAAGTTGAGCAATAAATTTAGTAATAGTCTGCATACTCGATCTTTTCACGATTATACCATCCACGTAAACAAGGACAAATATTTGTAAGCCATCTCGACCATAAAGAAACAAAGAGGAGTCAACTGAAGACTCAATAAAGCCATATTCAATTAGCTGCTAGGATAGTCTTCGAAACCATGCTCTTGGAGCTTGTTTTCGCCCATAGAGAGATTTATGTAACCTACGAACAAAATTAGGTTGAGTTGTATCAAGAAATCCCTTCGGTTGTTCCATGAATACCTCATCATCCAAGATGCCATGTAAGAAGGCATTAGAGACATCTAGTTGATGAATAGGCCATTGAAAATTCACAACTAGTGCCAAAATTGAACGAATAGTAGATGGTTTAATTATTGGCGAGAATATCTCATGATAATCCACTCCATCACATTGATAAAATCCTTTGACAACCAACCATGCCTTATATCTCTCAATGCTGCCATCTTGCATCCTCTTAATTTTGTAGACCCATTTGTTACGAACCACAAGTTTATGAAGTGGTCGTGGACAAAGAGACCATGTGCCATTGGCCATTAATGCATCAAACTCATGCCTTATAGCATCCCGCTGTTCAGAGACAGACACAACCTATGTATAGCAAGTTGGTTCCTGTTCATGATAAATAGTGGACAACACACGAAGATGATGTTTAGTAGAGTAAAATATATTGAAACGAGGGAACTGTTTGGGCTTAAGTTTTCCAGTCTTTGATCTGGTGACCATCTGCTGAATTGGTTGGGGTGGAGGCAAGTGTATAGGCTCAGCTTGAGGACATTGAGAGAGAAGGGATGGTTGAGTCTCAGTATCAAGATGTTGAGAGGGAGCAGGGTCCACAGAAGTTGAACTAGGAGTGTTGGTGGTACTGATGGTAGGCGCAGGATTGTGAATTGGTAAAGAGTCAGCATTGGTGGAAGGATGAGATACCTGTGGTGGCTGGGCAAAACTGTGAGAATAAATTTGTAATGGAATAGATGGTGGGAATTGAAATTGAGAAACCTTACCTAAAAGAATAGAATCATTCTTGGTTGAGGAGTTTGAAACCATATCAGCTGCTGGAAATGAGTCCTCGTAAAAAATAACATTGCGAGAAATATAGACTCTACCACTGTTTAAGTCCAAACATCTATATCCTTTTTGTTGTCTTGAGTATCCTAAAAAAATACACTTTTTACTTTTAAAACAGAGCTTATGTTTTTCATATGGTGAGGGCAATGGATAACAACTACACCCAAAGATGTGTATATCACTATACCGAGGGACAGATTTATGGAGAACATAGAAAAGAGATAGATTGTTTAGAACTTTGGTTGGAAGCCTATTAATTAAATAAACCGATGTGGGGAAGGAATAGGCCCAATAAGTAGTTGGCAAATGTGATTTGGCAAGAAGAGTTAAGCCCATTTCTCTGATGTGTCTATGTTTTCTCTCAACAATTCCATTTTGTGGAGAAGAATATGGACAAGTTAGGCGATGATAAATGCAATTTGAGATTAAAAATTGTTTAAAGTGATTAGAGAGAAATTCACCGCCACTGTCCATTTGAAATTGCTTAATTTTACAAGAAAATAAATTTTCAATAAGAGCTTTATATTTCTTGAAAACTTCAAAGACATCAGATTTATGAGCTATGAGATACAACCATGTGAAATGCGAAAAATCATCAATGAAATAACATAAAAACGACATCCACCAACTGAAGTAATGGGAGAGACCCAAACATCTAAATGTACAAGAACTAAAGGACCTTGGGTCTGACGTGTGGAATTTTCATATGGAATTTGCTTGGCTTTTCCTAGAGGACAACACTCACAAAACGTAGACTTATTAAAGGACTCAGTACTAGGAAGATATCCAGATTGAAACAAATTAATCAAGACAGGCTCATAGGGGTGGCCTAGACGACTATGCCATTAACCGTTGGTTGTCTTAGTTCCTAGCTTAGTTGCAAAGCAATACATTTTATTGGAGAAGCTCTTGTTGCCAGTAAGAGGATATAGACCATTCTCAGCCCGAGCTTGGAAGAGGATTCTATTGGTCTGGTTCTGTTTCACAAAGAAATGATAACCAGTTAGTATAAAATAACAATCATTATCTAGATAGAATTTGTTGATGGAGAGAAGATTGACTGACGCATTAGGGCAATGTAAAATATTTGGCATTTGAAAGGTATGATTATCAACGAGAAGGGAAGTGTGTCCAGTATTTTTAATTGATAAACCTGTCCCATTGCCAACCGTGATCATGTCTACTCCTTCTAACGGTTGCTGAGTAGTAAGATTTGCAGCATTACTGGTTATGTGCACATTAGCCCCACTGTCAACATACCAAATTTGGTTATCAAGTGTGGCATTAGATTTAGCTACCATGGCCGCAAGTTCAGTAGGAGGAATCCGACCTTGCTATGCATAATTAAACCTCTCATAGCAGTCTAAGGTAGTGTGATTTATTTTGCCACATATTTGGCAAGTAGGCCTATTGGAAGAAGTACCTTGCGGATGAGAATTATGATGTTGGATAAAATTGGATCCACAAGCATTGAAGGCAGCTGGAGCTCGATTTTGTCTGAAAGTAGTATTCGGACCAGGCTTTTGAGGTTTCTTGGCAATGTCTGGCATTTTAGATTTGTTAGCAGCCAAGGCATAATGATTGTCTGCAGAATTGTGATGATGATGCTCGAGCATGGCCTCAAAGCTAAGTAGTTCAGCTTGAAAATCTTCTAAGGAGATATCATTATCTTGTGTGGCAAAAGTATAGGAGGTAATAAAAGGAGTGAAGTTTATCTTAAGATCCCTTAGGATTTGAGCAATAAGATCTTGATCATCCATAGGCTTGCCAGCTGCAGCTAGTTGATCAGCGAGACACTTAGCTTCATCAAGATAGGTAGTGCATGTTTAGTACCTTGAGAAAGAGTTTGAATCTGCCTCTTCAGTAATGCAACCCGTGATCATGAAGCTGATGCAAAACGGGTCTGAAGAGAAGCCTAGGCTTGCTTCACTGTTTTAATTCCATAAAGAGAAGCAACCAACGTCTTTGAAATGGAAGCAAGTATCCAACTTTTAACACAATTGTCCTTCTGGAACCATATTGCATAAGCTGGATTAGGTGCATCCTGAATAATTTCTTCAGGAGCCTTAATTGTGCCATCAGCATAACCAACAAGATCATGGCTATTAAGAAAGACCATGAACTGCATACTCCAGACCAAAAAGTTGGGACCAACCAATTTCTCAGTAACAGGCTGAGAAGTGGCATGAAGGTTTGGATTGGGGTGGGGCATATGTTCTGTGTTGCTGAAAGTAGAAGACATGATGAAGATGTGGATAGGTGCGGAAGCTTGAGAAAAAAAAAAAGGATTAGGCGTGAGCTGTTTGACTGGCTGATATCATGTAAGATCAAAGAGAGTAATGCAAACACAGAAATGCAAACTGTATTGGAGTAAATTTCAATGATCTACCTACTGAAAGATTCATGTATTTATAAAGTTGTAGTTACAAAAGAATTCAGCTTTACAAGGATATCCAACAACTTATCTTAAGAGACGTTACAATTCAAATTTCAAGTATTTAAAATTTTGTTTTGAGATTACTGCACATTCGGCAACTAATCTAATACTGCTACATAATCGGTGATGCTAACAGAAATTGTATATGGAAGTATAGCATTTTTCATTATTATATACTATATATCAGTCTATCACGACAAATTTGATGAAAAAATAGTCCACGTGAATGGAAAGAAGTAGAGATTTCTAGCATGTGTGAAGTCGATTGAAATGTTGTAGGCCGGAATAAATTGTGGTATTTGAATTAAGAGAAAAATGTGAACAAACCAAACAAAAGAAACTCATAAGAGATATTTATATGATTGATTTTTTTTTTCTTTCGATATATATATATATATATATATATATATATGACTAAATCTTAATTTGACTATTTTAATTTAACGAGCCGAATAGATCAATCTTAATATGAATCATTGTATCAAATTGGTGGTATTGTGCTATAATCAATTGTATAATTCATTAAATAAAATATTCATGAACCTAATATAGAAATGATTGTGTTGAATTAATCTGAACACAACTTATATCAACCTATTATGACTTATGTCAAAATATATTAGGAGAATCCACTCATTGTTGATGTTGCCCTTGACAACGAATACCACAGAGCGCTCCAAGAGTTTCTAGTGGGTGCACCTGAGGTTGGGATCGTAGTAATGGTCGATATTGTCAATGTCAAGCACGCCGTCACCACGACCCTTGAGCACAACAGAGTTTGGGAGTCCCCCCTCCCTAGACTCCTGGTATAAATAGCAACTCCCAAGTATGAGAAATGCTCCCTGATCCCTAGACTCTCACACTTATTTACAAACTTCCAAAAGTCGATACTAACGTTGGCAATAGAGACTCCCAAACCCCAAGGCCACCCTCTCCCAGTTGCCTTCTTCTCTATTTTTGCAGGCCCAATTTTGAAGACCTGAGTTGCTAGAACTTGGCCCAAAGGCGTATGAAACACGACTTTAAAAGTGGCGCCGTCTGTGGAATCTTTGTAGAATCTTGCATGTAATTTGTATGCCTGCGACAACACGTTCTAGACAACTCGGAAGCTCACCAATAGTGCCGACGAACATGGAAGCTGACCAACAAGAGAGTCAAATTCCCAAGATCAGAGGAGACACCGCGGAAGAGAGGTGGGAGCATATTTAGGAAGGGATGCCTCTGGATGGCGGGGTGAGCGCAATGTGCCCTACGGTGGATGACTGCACCTTGCCACCACCTCCCGTTTGTGCCCTAGCTGTAGACAAAGTCCGAGATGAGCAGAGGCTCAGAAAGGTGGAACCAAATGAGCCGTTGGAGTTCGTTCCCCTAAACTCAAACCGACCAGAAGCCATGGCAAGGATTAGCAGCAAAATGACACTTGAGGCGCGGAGCGCCGTGCAGCAACTACTCGCCGAGCACCTGGATGTATTTCCTTAGAGCCACAAGGACATGCTTGGAATAGCCCTTGAAATCATACAACACAGCCTTAGTGTAGATCCAAAGGCCATAACATCGAAGTGTGAATGCAGAAAAGAACGTCGCCATAACTGAGGAAGTGGACCGCCTAGTAGCTACTGGATTCATCCAAGAAGCCCACTATCTAGAATGGTTGTCCAACGTGGTATTCGTGAAAAAGCTGAGCGGAAAATGGAGGATGAACGTTGACTTCACCGACCTCAACAAAACCTGCCAAAAGGACAGCTTCCCACTTCCCCACATCGATCTGATCGTCGACTCCATGGTAGGTCACTATATGCTAAGCTTCATAGATGCTTACCCTGGGTATAACGAGATTTGCATGAACCTCGAAGACAAGGAAAAGTCCTCCTTCATCACTAACTGAGGCCTGTATTACATAGCAATGCCTTTTGGGTTAAAGAACACGGGCACCATCTACCATCGGCTTGTCAACCGTATGTTCAAACATCAAGTAGGAAGAAACATGAAGGTCTATGTGGATGACCTATTGGTTAAGAGTGGGACTCCGGAACAACACCTAAATGACTTGAGGGAGGCTTTCGCAATACTGAGGCAGTACCAGATGAACTGAACTCGGTGAAGTACGCCTTTGGCATAGGATCAAGGAAATTCCTGGGATTCATGGAGTTGAAACGAGGAATCAAAGCCAACTCTGAAAAGGTGGAGGCCATTCTCAACATGGCCCCACCCTGAAGCACAAACGACTAGTCGGGCAAGTGGCAGCTCACAACACGTTCGTGTTAAGACCCACCGACAAGTGCCTGCCTTTCTTCAAGGTTCTACGAAAGGCATAGGTATGGGACAGTGAGTGCAACCTGGCATTTCGAGGCTCTCAACAAATACCTCACGAGCCCACCGCTTCTCAACCAACCCAAGTGTGGGGAGATGCAAACCCTGTATCTAGAAGTCTCCCCCTAGGCAGTCTCTTGTGCATTAGTACGCGAAAAGGATAGAGTCTAGAGGTCGGTCTACTACACCAACTGAGCATATCGTGGAGTTGACGCTAGATACCCCCACATAGAGCAACTGACCTTTGCGCTGGTGGTAACCATGTGCAAGCTGCACCCATACTTCCAAGCTTACCCAGTAAGGGTCCTCACAGAAACCCCTCTAAAAAAGATCGTACAAAGACCAGACACTTTAGGTCGACTCATGAACTGGGCAATAGAGCCGAGTGAGTTCGACATCGACTATGCACCACGGAACACCGTCAAAGGGCAAGTGCTGGTAAACTTCATAGGTGAGTTGTCTGGTTTCCCAGTAGAGACCGATCATGCACCTCCGATGAAGCCCTGACAAGTTTTCATGGATGACTCATCTTGTTGGGCTTGAAGGGGAGTGGGGGTGCCTATCGTTACATCCAATCACCACCACCAATCGCCCAGGCTCCTACCGGCTCCAAAACTCCTCAGGAACGAGCTGCTGCACCCCTGAAATGCCGAACATCTATGTGATGTCCCCAGACCCCGCTTGGGATTGAACGATGATTGAGACGTCGGGATATGTAACACCAGGCTACACACCCCTCGTACATGACAAATAATATGCTATGCACCTAAGTACACTAGCAGTATGCAATAATGTAGCAACAAAAAAATAGTAAAAGTCAGATAAACTAAGCAACGCAATAAGCAATTGCAAAGCACATGGCACCGTACTAATATCATATCCCAAACATTGTCCAAAATGTAAACATGTATCATAAAGACATAACATCTCAAATCATAGAGTATAGTTTAAAACTCCCAAAACACGGGACCTCCTCAAAAACATAATTCCACAAAAGTTGAGGTCTAAAGCCATAAGTACTGTTTTCCTTTCCCTTTTCTTTTTCTTTTCCACAAAATAAACTAAGCTCTCGTACTCTTCAAGAAGATTCGGGCTTCACACGTTTTTCCAAAGCCTTATCCTCGTCCCGGTTGTTACACCGCTTGAACTCCGCAATGAATTCAAGTATACCAGTGATCTCCCGGTCGATGGCCTCGAGTTGCTCCGGGATGGAGGGCTCGGGCCGATTCATAGCCATCTTAGGCACAATCCTCTCCGAAGGAGGAGGTGCCATTCTCTTCCTCTTGGTCATGGTCATGGTCGTTGTTTACTATTTCTGTCACAACTTCTACCATTCCGATTGGGGAATGGTAGTGGAAACTACCACAATGAGATTTCAAGAAATCTCAGTAAGTAATCACACAACATACCACAGTTAACACAAGCATAGAAAATGTATATCATGAAATGTGTGCATTGACATCTACTTGACTTATGCCTTTGACCAGAACTTGACTTATGCACTTAACCATTTTCAAGAGATTTGTAACAGAGACTTAAGCTTGTCATAAAACTGCTTAATATTTTCTTAATCACGTGAACATAATCAGAACTTGCCTTATCAGAACATATCACAAGATTTGTATCGAGTGATCCTTAGCACTTAGGCTCATATTCTTATTCAGAGGGAGGACACAACACGATTCCTCTTAGCATCACGTGTTCCTGCTACTTACAGCACCATCAACGGTCCGTACACTGTGATGAATACGTCATATATAGAGATTCGTATTAACTCAACCTTACTTCGTCAGGTTACATGCCTTATGCACCCACTAGCGTTAGGTGCTTCCTCGCTCTGGTATCCCTTGAAAAAATCTATTCGAGGCTCGTCGACGATACTTTGTCGACCCAGGGGTTGCCACTCCAGAGTGGATAGAGGAGTTCCACTAGGACATTCCTCCGCCCTAGCACTGGGGGTCGTGATAAAACTTTTAAACTCTTTTCTTTGAAAACACTTTTTGAAAACACTTTCTCTGAAAATATTTTTCCCCAAATGCATATGACATGAGACTTATAACATGCGTACTTACACTTAACATATGACATGTGAAATGGCGTACATGAAATAACTAAGTATAATATGTTCATTTCATAGCATGACAACATAAACTATATAAGATATCAAAACACATACATGGAAGCATGAGAACTTGCTTAGGCCAAAACTCATTGGTACAAAAACATGAATATTCATCACTTAAACATGTTCCAAACTTCAAGCATATAATATACAAATCAAGGCATAGTGAAACAAAACATGAAATCATAGGTTTTTAACGAAGGTCCGAAACTTCCAAGACATGTTCAAACCGAAACATCATGTTGCATAAACTATCAACCTTAACCAAGTGAAAACTGAAACTTGTAGGAGTATTTCATGGCATTTTCATCACAAATCCGAAGCATAAAATTCCTTCCTTAGAGTTACTCAAGATCATATTAACATATTCAAACAAACAACCAAGAGATAGCAAACAAAGCAGTCAAAATCATGAAAAGATTTACACAAATATATACAAGCATTAACCAAGAGTAAGTTGAGTGTATACTTACAAAAATCTGTGTAAAGAAATACTAGCAAGCTGTAAATCTGAACATACTATATTAGAAAGAGTAACTAAAACTCTATCTCATGTCCTTGAGTGTGTGTGTGGATTTCTAGGGCATCACTTGGTCTTAAACCACTCGGTTTCTAGGGTTTTTGGATTAAAACCTTCCATTTCACTCATGAAGTAAAACAAAACCTAAAGTAAGCAAAGATACATGTGGTGGTCGAAAACATGGAGGATGAACCCCCTTACTAATTGGCTTCAAGGGTTTCTTAAAAACCTTAAGTCATTTTCCAAGAAAATGTTAGAAAGTGTGGGTGTTCTATCATTCTCAAAGTCTAATGAGATTTGAATCTCATTTTCGGGTTGAGAAAGTGACGTGTGTGCGCAAAACTTAAGAGGAAGCCGATCCTTACCTTGCTTATCCTTGGTGGTACCGAAGCCCTTCTCATGCAAGGATCCTCCTTGTTTGATTGGAAAGAAAATACAAGAAAGTTAGGGAACCTTCAAGTGAACATGGGAGAATTGTGTGGAGAGAGTGAGAGCTCATGCAATTTCTGAAAAAAAGGCAAGGGAAAAGCCCCTCGGCATGAACCCCTTCCTTTTTAGAGAAGACCCTTCACTTCCCTCCTTAGTTGCTTCCCAAAATCCTTGCATGGATGACAAGTGGCATAGGTTTCTTCTTCCCCTTTCTCTTTTGCCAAAAATGCCTCTTGGAGTTCCCCACTTGGATTGCATTGGGAAGGAACATCTTGGGGATGGCGTGTAGGGTTTCTCTTCAATTGGCCGAAATTCCCTTCTTTCCCCTTTATGCCTTTCATTTCCTTAAACAAGTAAATATTTCTTCAAGGGTAGCTTGGTAAAACATTACATGCATTTTCCTTTTCCCAACAAGTAACCTTTGGCATGGATGACAAGTGGCAATGGGCGTGTGCCATAGCCCTAGCCATCCACTCCTTCTTCTTTTCCCAAGTTGATGCTTCATCTTCCAAGTGCTCCTTCCCTAGGTGAGCTTTCATGTACCATTGGTCCAAAATAAACTAAGTGGCAATTGGCAAGCAAATAGGGTGCTTGGGATTGTGCTAGCCGAAACCCTAAGGGCATATTTGTCCTTGATACAAAAGCTTCTTCACATAGTCTTCTAGAAACTTAGTGCATGCTTGACACTTGGTAAAAATTGACTAAATTCGGAATCCTATGTGCCTCCCTTAAAAAATTTCTAGAAAAGCTCAATTTCACTTCCCTAGGCTTCCCTTTCCAGGAAATCTACCTTGGAACTCAAATTTTGGGCAAGACAATGGGCTAGGTGTGTAATCATGGTGCTTTCCTACACCTCTCTCTCCCCTTTAACCCACTATCAAGACTAGATTCAAAGTGTAACATTCTTATGACACAGGGCACTAGTGACTTAAAATTTGGGTCATGGGCCTAAACCATTGGACCTGGGTTTTCTAAATAGGGTCGAAATTATAAAGTAAACTAAGATCACTCTCCTCTTGGGCTCAAGTTACCAAATCAAAGATTCTAAGGCCTTCCAAAGTAACTAAGGCTCCTAAAATGCCATGGCAACCTAGAACGAATTCTAAGGGCCAAGCCTAGACAAACTTGAATCATCACAATCTACGAAAATTTTATTGCTAAGCTAGCTTAGTTGTTGTAAGTTCGTGTTTTCTTGCATACGTTGCAAATCCTAATAAAAAAAGCGTTGTATTTCAATGTCAAATTTTAGGGACATAACGAAATCTCCATCAATGTAATCTCTATCAATGAAATCAACATCAACATAATCTCCATTAGCAACTTACCTTTTTTTTAGGCTAAAGGGATGAGTATAATGCTTAAGGCTGCTCTATCCCTCTCGCGAAGGAGTGCGGGTTGGCCCTTGGCCGAACGAAGACAAAAACATACCTTCCTCGTGAGTGTCAATAGGCAGAAGTGGGTCCAATTACAAACTGCCTGAATAACGTACCACCCATGGGGCCAAAAAGGAAGTTTGAGCGAAAGGCCGCTTTGTCCTTGCCTCGACGGAGAGCGGTTCCAACCCCGAGGCTACCTGAAAAACTTACTCCAACCTATGCCACGAAGAAATGTGAGATCAGCACCAGCTTGACCCAAACTTATCATTTCCTGCGATGTAGGCGGGCGAGAGTAGGTCCGGTCCCAAACTACTCAAACAACCTACCTCCCCACGAAGGAAGATGGGTGAGCAGGAGGCTCAACCTCCTCGTTCGAGAGAGCAGAACCAGCCCCCCAAGTAGCCCAAACAACTTACCCCAACCCTCATTGCTGTGAAGGAGCGGACTAGCCACATTGTTATTCTAATTACCTCTCTAGTGGGGTACCAAAGGGATGGGTGTAATGCCTAAGCCTGCTTTAACCCTCTCGCGGTAGAGTGCGGATCAGTCCTCAGCTACCCGAAGGGAAATACCTACCTTCCCATAAGCATCACCAAGCAGGAGCTGGTCCAGTAGCAGATTGCCTGAACAACTTACCTCCCCGCTGATCAATGAGATGGGTCAAGCTAAAGGCCTCCTTGTCTCCCAGAGGCGGAGAGCGGGACCAGCCCCACGACTACTTGAATAACTTAACCCGACCTTTGTTGCGACGAAGTGTGTGATCAGTGCCAGCCTGACCCAAACTTATCCTTCCCTACAAGAATAAAGGGACGAGTTAAGCTGAAGGATGCCTTGTTCCTCCCGTGAAGGAGAGTGGGCCTAGCCCCGAGATTGCCTGAATAATTACCCCGACTCCCTGCACGATGAAGGAGCAGACCAGTCACATCGTTGTCCGAATTACCTCCTCGGGGGCAAAGGGGTGATTTGGCTTAAGGCATTCTGACCCCTCCCCGACAGAGTGCAAGTAGTCCTCAGCCACTCCAAGATGAAGACTTACCTTCCTTGTAAGCGTCAATAGGCAGGAGAGGGTCCAGATATAGATTTTCCAAA
The DNA here is from genome assembly GCF_004785595.1 of Juglans microcarpa x Juglans regia. NCBI lineage: Eukaryota > Viridiplantae > Streptophyta > Magnoliopsida > Fagales > Juglandaceae > Juglans > Juglans microcarpa x Juglans regia. The sequence goes on from NC_054604.1 coordinate 19,522,657, forward strand.
CGACCTACCTCTTAGTGAACCAAGGAGACGAATCAAGCCAGAAGCCGCCTTGTCTCCCTACGGTGGAGAGTGGGACTAGCCCCACGACTACCTGAACAACATATCCCGACCTCCACTAAATGAAGTGTGGAATCAGCACCAACCTAACCCAAACTTACTCTTCTTTCTTGTTTCAACGAGTTGGAGCGAGTCCAGTAGTAAATTGCCTGAACAACCTACCTCCTATAGAGAACAAAGGGACGGGTTGAGCCAAAGGCAACCTTGTCTCTCCTCCAAAGGAGAGCGAGCCTAGCTTGAGGCTGCCTGAATACTTGCCTTGACCCCCATCGCGACGAAGGAGCGGACTAGCCACATCGTTGTTCAAATTACCTCCTCAAGGGACAAAGAGACGATTTGGCATGAGGCATTCTGACCTCTCCCCAATGGAGAGCAGGCCAAGTCCTTCGACCATTTGAATATAGTACTAAGGAATGACGACATCAACAACGAGACAAAAGAGGTAGGTAAATCGCTTCACAGGACGGAGGGCCCAGGTTTATGAAGTCTAACTCCTATAAAGCTAAGGATAAAATTATGATGACATTCTTATTGTCCAATAAGGGATTAAATATACAATGCCAACGAATAGGAGTAGGTCCAGTTCCAAACTGCCCGGACAATCTACCTCTCTGCAGACCAAGAAGACGGGTCGAGCCAAAGGTCTGCAATCTAGACTATTTATATTCAACTCCATGGCCACGATGCCACTCGAAGGGGCATAGAGGTGAGTTAGAAAGACGCTAACTGGCCTCTCCCCCGAAGAGGCAACCGAAATTGCCCCTGCGTGGTTTAACTCTTAAAGGGGGGTTTCCATCCCTGCAAGCCAACGGTAGCGGACGAAGGCCAACGAACACTAACAACACTTCTCTTCTTTTATTCTAGTTACATGTCAAAATAAAGCATAACAACGAAAAAAAGGAAGAATGGAGGGACTAGGCGGGGTAAAGTGCATCCAAGAGAGAGTTGGAAAGGAGGAAATAGACGTAAAGGAGAAGTCGAGAGACATTGGCCCAGTCAAATAGTGTCGCTAAAGGCCCCAAGAGGATGACTACCAAACAAGGGCGAACTAGGATATCGCAGGAGAGTCGCGGTAGGAGGGGTTGCCAGGAACAGGTTAGACACTGTTGGGGTGGACCATAAAGCTCTGTATGGTGCCAATCCCCCCTAACCCCAAGCTCGTAATTTCTTGCGACGAAACCCACCAGGCTGGCCATAAAAGAAAAGATAAGTAAAAGGAAAGAAGGAAACAACAAAGAAAAATACGCAAAGACAAGTAGCCTAGCACAACAAAATATAAGGTAGTTTCATTAATCGTCGCAAGTTAACATGAAGCCGCAGAATTACAAAGAACAAGTTACAGCCTGAAGCTACAGATTTACAAAGAACAAGTTACGGCATGAAGCCGTAGAGATACAAAGAAAAAATTATAACATGAAGCTGCAGAGTTACAAAGAATAAGTTACAACCTGAAGCTGCAGACTTACAAAGAGATAGGAGGGTAATCTTGGGGTGTGAGAAGAGGCGTCGTGTGCTGGAGTGTGCAAAAATGAAGGTTGGAGGCGAGATTGGGAAGTAGGACAAGAATCACCTCAAAGACGAGCCCATATACAGGATATGAAGAAATAGAATGCATTTTTGTATGAACAAGGCGAGGGTGAGCTTTAGAAGGAGGTTTGAAACCAAAGTCTCAATTAGCAGAAAAGAGTAAGACCATCGGACGAGTTGCATGGAGTGCAGCAAAGGAGAAGCAACCATCAGCGGGTGGGATTGTTCCCAACAGAGTTACCCCTAAGGGCGCTTGAGATTAAACCTCGCCCGAGGAGAGTAGCCCTCTCCAAGGACACTTCATGTGGAGGAAACTCCCGCACACCCAGAGCCCTCAGATCACATTGGGAGTTCCGGAGGATATGAGTCTTCATCCGTTCCAAACCAACGTTGTTACCAAGATACCACGCATCATCACGGACACCATGAACATAAGATAGCTCCTCCCGCAGACCCCGAATGGCGGCATCGCGAGCCTCCAAAGCGTGCTCTACCTCAGCTTGATCAGTCTCCAAATCCTTTCTCAGCTTCTTTTCCTCTTTTAGGGCCTTTCTCTTGCCCGCCAGAGACTGGGAAGCCTCCTTGAACTGCTTCATCATCCATATATATGACTGACTGTCGGTATCCTGTTGCTTGCACAACTTCCTATTTACTGCCTGCAGCTGCTCAAGCTCCTTTTGACAGTCGTCAAGAGACCTCTGTAGCCCCTCCTCCCTTGCCTCCAAGGAAAGCGCTGCCTCAAGACGAAGAATGCCAACCTCATCTTGGGACTTTGATAAATTAACGAAGGCCTCCTCAATCTCTACTCTCTTCTTCCACTCCTTTGTAGCACAACGTAAAGCCAGTTTTGCTAATAAATGAAGTGCTCTATTCTGGCTCGCCATCTCTTTTCTGCCGGCCACAATGAACTCTGCTAGTCACTCCATGCCCTGCCACAGAAGTCTATGTCAAAATCAAAAGAGGGAAACGAACAAGAAGTGCAGAGAGTTTGCAAGTGAAGATCTTACTCCAACAAAGAGCCTCTTGAGCTGGCTATCCATCTTTTGGATGCAGTCGGCATTGCTCACAGTAGCCATTGGCCTAAAGTCTGCTAGGACCTTGTCAATAGCCTCCTTGTCGGCGACAAAAGCTACAGATGTTAAGTCTACCTCAACTTGAGGAACGCTTGCCACCACCTCCTCGTCCCGAGCAATAGTCCCTACCACTTCATCGCAAGCCGAAGTGACCTTGACCTTTGGAGAATGTGGTAAGGGGGACTCCGGGATGGAAGCCCACTCAGGGGACCCCTTGTCCTCATCAAAATGCTCCACGGGTAGGGGCGAAAGAGCCTGCTTGAGAGCCGTGCCAAGGGGCGAGGTGACTACTAAAGGACCCCTCGCCTTCAAAGGGCCCGACAGGGTAGTAGGAACAATTTTAGCAGCAGACCAGGAGATCGACGGCTCTGGTTGAACATCTGTGACAACTCCTCAAGCCAACAACACAACACGTGGAAAGTTTGCAATCATCATCATCTTCTTGGGTGATGATGGCTTGGGTTGAATAACGAGCACCTTTGTTGAAGGACCTCCGAGAGGAACAAGAAGGTTGTTAGAGTCAGATCTGATGGGGGAGATCCTCTAAGGCTTTTTCCCTTTCCCCTCCACTGGTTGGCTTGGAGAGCGGCTGCAAATCCAAGATGTGACGTGACCTCCCTTAACAGGAAGTCTACGTCAGAGAGAAATTGGCCGGTGGAGCCAAATACCAATGAAGGTTGTCCTCGGCCAACAGAGCCTCTGAACAAATGTTGTCTGGATGGGCCTTCACCCAAGCACGAATGACTTTGATCTTGAGCATCTCGCCTGGGGTCACAGGGGGTTGACAACCCTTGCCACCGCCCACGGCACCCTATATTGCATGAACAGGGAATAAGCGTCGATTGGCCTGGCTGATAGGGAACTCTCATCCCTTGCCAGATGAAAGAAGAACTGACGACCCCACCCCCTCATGATAGTATGTTGTGGCTCTAGCCAAACCAACACTTGGACTGGTCTGAAGTCGTAGGTGTGACAGCCTCGCCTTAGAATATTTTGGGTGTGGAAAAACTTGTGCGCCAAGAGATCTTGATATTCAACCCCCGACCTCCTCCAACGCCGGATGCCAGATGACGTAACACGACACAAGCATCCTCCATGCACTTGGAGGGAGCTGAGTAGGTGCCAACTTTAAGAAACCTAGCACTGGACGACAGAAGGGTAGCCTGAGGCCACAAGAGAACATGGCGGGGTATACATCAACCTTGGAGGCGTAACCCTCAGAATCTATCGCCCCTTCGATAGGAGGAGGCACCTTGAGTTCCACCATCTAAGGAACCCTATAGGTTTCCCTTGACAACTCCAGCTCATCGAAAGTCACCTTTGAGTGCCACGAGAAACCAACAAACTCCTCTAGAGTAGTGTCGTCCTGACCATCAGCGGCACGAGCAGTGTTGGAAGGTATAGCAACTCTAGAAGGATGCGAGGATTTCTCCAGAGACATTATCAACCAGAAGGAAAGAAGAGAAAACAGAGGGAACAATACAAGATAAGTGTTTGAAAGCAAAAATGGAGCACAGGATATCTTGCGAAAGAGGGAATGGACAAAGTAATATGTTGCTAAAGGAGGAATGGGTGCTTATATAGGCAAACTTGACGGTTGATATCCCGAGGCAGTAGGAACCCACGTGCCCCATTGAGTACCAGAATCCCACAATCACCGCGATTCCAACAGAGTGTATCCAATGATGAGATGTGGGAAATAAATAACCGCCTAGCATGAGTAAATGACAAAGGGATTGAAGGGGTGCCATTTAATGTGGAACAGAACCATCAAAATACAGCTCCGCAAGCTGGAGACAAACCGTTGCAAGATATAGAGTAAAGGCAAAAAAAAAAAAAAGGCCATTCAGACATAGCTGGGGTACAGAAGTGCAACAGGTGAGCACCAAGAAGTCCACAACCCTTGTCCTGAGAAAGAAAAGGTTGCATAGTTACAAGTGCAAAGGTTAGCCAGGGGAGGAAAGACAAAATTCCCCTCGAACTCATTCGAGAGGAATTGGCAAGGTAACTGTAAGGGGGTTTTACCCACTTCACAAGCCCACTGAGCTTTAACCCGATATCCGGCCCCAGGGTTCAAGCTTACTGATGAAGCAAGGCGTTTACAAGGAAAAGTAAACAATGATGGCTGATGGGATTGACAATTTTGACGTTGCTCAGCCACACTCCGATCATGGGGACTTGTACAGGGTAGAACTGGAAAGACAGAGAACCCTTGATCCTCTGACATGGGACATCAATGAATCACCAAAGATAAATCAAATCAGGGAACCACGCCGCATTAATGAGATGACTACCCGAGCTACATGTCACATTAACGATGTCGTCGCAAGAGCACGCTGCGTTAAAGGAACCTGACAACTGGAATAGTGCAAAGGATATGGGCTCTACAGGGTAAGACACAATCTGGTATAAATAGCAATTCCCAGGTAAGAGAAATGCTCCCTGATCCCTAGACTCTCTCATTTATTTACAAACTTCCAAAAGACGATAATAACTTTGGCATTGACGACTCCCGGTCCTAAGGCCACCCTTTCCTAGTTGTCTTATTCTCTATTTTTGAAGGCACAATTATGAAGACTTGAGTTGTAAGAACCTGGCTCAAAGACGTATAAAACACGACGTTAACACACAATACAAAAATTTACGTGGTTTGGCAACGTGCCTACATCTATAGAACTACATTAGATTTTATTATCTTAAAGAATGACAAAATACACTAATCTAAACATGCCATACTATTCTTTTCAGCCCAAGCCTCATTGAAAATCTACTAAAAATTTATAATGAATCCTTGTCGGGTCGGCTCATCATATCGTGCTGCCACAAGAATAAACTAGAATCCACAAACCTGACACCAAGCAGTTGATTCAACGTTCCCATTCGTGGTCACCCAAAGAGTCGGACTTGAGGCCTTTGTGTGAAAAAGAGGGTGGGGTGGCCAAAAGATGGGCACTACAACACAATTGAGTTATTGTGACAGTTTTGAATTTGTGATCATCCTAAAACTATCACCAAAAATAATTTTAAGTAATGGTTTTAGAAAACCGTCACTAAAGGTAGACAAGAAATGGTTTTACGTTCAAACTAAAATAATGTTTCGTTCGAACGTAAGCCAGAAGATGTCGTTTTGAAATGATTACATTCGAACGTATAAAATGTTATGTTCGAACATTAATCCCACTTACGTGCGAATGTCTAAGTTATTCGTTTAAACATTTGAACGATAGTCATTAACGTTCGAACGTTAACTGCTTTAAAATTAAAAACTGAATTTCAAATTAAAAAAGATTAAGACTTCAAATGCAAAAACACTAGATATATTAAATAATATTGTTCATTACATAAAGTATAGAAAAAGAATTATATTAAAATATAAATACAAAATATGATAAAAGTTCAAAACACTCAGAACGTGTTGTTTACAAATGTATGAAACTCCTCAGTCAATGTGGTGAGCTTGTCATTTAGGATATCTACACGATGGCCAACCTCAGTGACACTCTACTATACATGTGTGATTTGAGCAGTAATATCTGAAACCATCGCATTAACTCAAGCAGGCCGTGATTCGAGCCAAGTAGGGTGCACATCCCTTGCAGATGTACCCATCAGCTACTAACTAGTATTCCCACTACAGGGAGCAACATCGGGCCCAAACTGGGTTAGAGGAACAAGATCTGGGGTAGATTTAAGCTTACACAGAGCACGACCCCTTCCTTGTCCAATGCTCCGACAGTTTGAGGTCCTGTTGAGGGGGCTCATCTGCTCAGTCAACCACTCCTCTGCCGGGGGTAGCACTCTTTGGGCCAGTAATAGCCGAGTAATGAACATTCCATATGGGACCACAGGATCCACGTTTGTTGCAACTATAATATGCAACATCCAAAAAAATGGTAGCAACAACGTCAAGGAGAATGTGTTCTTCTTCTCGAACGTTGTGAAGTCTCTCCTAGTGAGGATGTAGAAATCCTCATAGCGATCGTTATCATCAGGATGATCAGTACCTTCACCCCTGAACAGTCTACATCTTTGGTCATACACTCGAAAAGGCAAGTAGATGATGCTGATGTGCTAACATTTACTGCGTCCTTAGCCTGAGCATCTACTGTAGTCAATGTCTTAGATATGCAACAGATCCCGAGTAGCTCGGCAATGACATATGCAGAAATCTCAAACTGAACACTGCGTAAAGTCACAGTGTGAGAGGATGCATCCTGAGGCATGGAGCACATCTCCATGTAAAAGTCTCGAACCATGGAGGGGTATATCCTCCCCCTTAGTGTGCAGATGTCGGTCTAGCCTCTAGTAACAAAGACGTTTCTGGCGCTCATCTACTCCCATGTAAGTTCGTTGAACTTGTTGATAAATACTTCGCATTCGGCCATAACAGTTCGATAGCCTATTCGAGAAGTGTCCTAGCTGGTTCCTTCCCTCCCTTGCTTTCTAGTTGTTAAAAGATGAGTCATATCCTAAAAACAAAAACATTAGTATACATGCATATATGCGAAATTAAAAATGTTTCAGAAAAACGATCGAATGTACAATTTAATGTTCAAATGTAAAATGATAATATTCGAATGTGTAGATTTTAACGTGCAAACATTACATTTCAAAAGACCCATTCAACGTTACATTCAAACAGATCATTAACACACGTTCGAACTTTAGGATGCATTTGAATGTAATTGACGAGACATTCCAATAAAATTAAGTCTACATTTGAATGTTATGACTAAAATAAGTTGAAAAGTCTTACATTTGAACGTACAATATAACTACGTTCGAACGTGAGAGTGAACTTGAACGTATCTATTAAGATGTTCAAACATATTTATATCAATGTTTAAATGTTTTGACTAATAGAAGCCAAAAGGTCTTACATTCGAATGTTGGTTCATACAGTTTGAATGTAAAACAAATGTTCAAACTAAATAATGATTACATTTGAATGAAGAATTCAAACGGCCATGAAAATTTTACATTTGAATGTTTTATATTACCACGCTCGAACGTAAAAAGTACATTCAAACATATTATAACATATGTTCAGAGTACAGAACAACGTTCAAACGTTACATGTGGGACGTTCGAACGTTACAACCTAGAAATGGCTGAGTCGACTCAGCCATTGCTGATTTCCTTAAATACAATATTAATCTTGTAATGGTCACCTTAGAAATGAAGTATACACTGAGTGTAAACCATCTATAGTGGCCATTGGCCACTCATGGTGGCTGAAAAATAAAGAAGGAGTTCCGGCCACCAAATGAGTTTTGGTATGAACGGAAACCCTTATAATCAATAAAAAAAAAAAACTACAAAAGGAGAGAGAGGGACACTAACCTCTTCTGTGAAGGTTGTGGTGGCGATTGACAGTGGTGACAACAGTTTCAAGCACGGAATGCAACGATTCAAGGATTTTGAGGTGGGTTGAAATGATGCTTCGCGTTCGAACGCTCATCTTATATGCATTTAACATTCGATGGTTTCAACATGTATGTTTGAACGTTATTTAATACTCACAACATTCAAACTTTGGTTGTTTTACGTTCTAACATATACGGAATAAATTTTATATTTATATATAAGTATTATATATTGTATATTTTCTTAAATATAGTAATATAGTAAATTAATATATATACTATATATATTATTTTAATAATCTATAATATAAAATATACTATTTTATAATATATAGTAATATATAATATATATATATACTATAGCAACTATTTTATAATTTAATATACTATTTTACAATATATAATATATTATAGATTATTAATATATTATTATAATAATCTATAATATATAATATAGTAATCTATAATATATGTATATATATACACACACTATAGCAACTAATTAAAAGTATAGATTACAATTTACTATACTAACTTTATAAATCACTAACTATATACTATAGATTACTATCCTATGTATATATTATATATACTATACTAACTATATATACTATACTAAAGGTTTAGATTAATGTACTAACTAACTATATATTAATAGATTACTAATCTATATAGATCACTGTACTAACTATATCGGTTATTATACTAACTATATATACTATATATACTATACTAACTATATAGACCACTATACATTATATATATACTATATCGATTACTGATACTCACCAAATTGTGCTTCCGAGTATAAAAGCAAAACTAAAGTTCTACTGAAGATTCCAAGGTCATCTCCACAAGGACAACTATGTCAACATAACTAATCATGCAAATTTCAAGTAATGGGTGATTAGGGAATATGGACAAATGGATTCTAAATTGAGGAATGGGATGTATGCAATTTTTACAGTGGGGACATATGGACTATGTGCACTGGATGTATACAGAATGCAGGATGCATATTTGATCTGACATAGGAATGAGGGGCTATAATGACACTAAATCAGTAATTGCAATGAAACAAAGGGAACCCTAAAACCTCAAGTTTTAATCTCACTAAGGAAATGTCAAGAACAACAATTGTTGTGATGGTAAACAGATTTCAAACTCAGACAAATGATTTAACAAAGTAAACACTAAGGTTGCGGGTTTGCTCAAACCATCGAGTTGTTGGTCAATGGGTGCATCTGCTCATGCTAACTCAGTCAAAAAATTAACACTTCAAACAAGCAATCATTCATACTCAGATTAGAGCACCATGGAAAAGAAAAGAACCCCTCACTATATTATCATCCACTTTCATCTTAAGGCTCTTGGGTTGAAGGATCCTTGATTATTTCAAGGTCCTGTTGTGCCGTAAGTCTACAATTGGTCAAGAACAAGAAATCCTTTCAAAACCAAATAGTAAATCATGGACGGTAACACAATGAAAGAGATAAGCAAAAAATCACAGGAACCAAACAGCCTTTAGGAGAACATAAACCCCCTTATTGCAACCCCAGTTGTGTAAATTAGCCCCAAATCATGGATGATTCCAAGGCTCTATAAAACCCTAACGAAACAGTATTTTTGGCGAAAACAGATAACAATGAAAAACCCTAAAACTGATACAAAAGCAGATCCTCTTCACCCTTGTGCCTCTTTATTCCCTCTTCATTTCATCTCTCTTTCTCTCTCTTCTAACTGTCGTCTTTCCTTATCTCGATTCTACCCTTTGGAAGAACACTCCTCTTTCTCAAGATTTCCTTTGTAACCCTTTGGCTTCTCCCCTTCGACAGATGCAGCATAGGTTTAAGCAAGATAGTGGAATGGGCCTTTCAATAAGGCCTGGCCGAGTAGTTGGTTTGAGCTTCAAGGTAAGGTTAGGCTTAAGTATAGAGCTAGGCCTTAGTACCTAGATGTTAAACAAAACTAGTAGCCCATGAAAAGGTAGGTAAATATCAAATATATCTGTTAAACTTACAGTCCATGAGACAAGGCCCATTTCCTCAAAATTTAACATTTAATCTTACTTATAAAACTATTCAACCTCACATTAACTCACTTTAAACTGGTATTTTAATTAGAATATCTTGACAATCAATTACTTAGTATATAGACTACAATGTACTAGATTACAATATATTAATAAATTACTAACTATATAGATCACTAACTATATAATATAGATTACTATACTAGCTATATATACTATATTATCTATATAGATTACTATACTTACTATAGATATACATTAGTATACTTTATAGTATATAGTATCTAGTTGGATGTATCCAGTTCAAAAATATTTGAGTAGACTAAAGTGCACTATTGGGATTAAAGTCCAAGCTAAGAGTTCAATAGCAGAGGCTTATATACACAATGAATGGTTGACATTTTGTTCTCTATATCTTCATGGAGTTGAGACATGCTTTAATCATGAAGAGAAGAATGATTTTGTTGCCCTTCACCCTTGTGAGCTATCTGTGTTTTCTCAGAATGAACGGCCCTTGGGTGCACAAATGGGGTACGACTTAATCGATTGAGAGTTAGGTTCCATACACGGTGGTACGTGTTGAATAATTTTCGAGAGATTGATGACTATCTCAAGTATATTGATCCATACTTAGAATAATTCTAATTAATATATATTCCATTAAAGTAGTACTATATTGAATGTGTTCAAATATTCTATTCTTTTTACTTCTATACAGTGAGCACATGGACAAACTTAAGACAGAAGGCGTAGAGAATATAGAGGGGAGACGCGAAGAAGAATTTCCAAGATGGTTTGAACAACACGTATGCATTTAAATATCCCATAACGTAGAATATTTGTAAACCATTTTAATTCTTAGTAACTTTTAATAATTTTGTTACTATTTCACTTGTTAGATTTTGGAACAATGTGCTCATGATCCAGCATCAGTTTCTTCTGAATTGCATGTATTGGCCTGTGGTCTCTCGAATAGAGTACTTTGATACACTGCATGCACGGTTCGAGATTATAGATTCCATACTGTGGACCGTGAACGTAATCAAAAGACGCAAAATGTGACATCCCGAATTTTCGTAAGGAAGTGGATGTGGGTGTGTCTTTGAATTTTTGGTTAAGTATAGAAGAGCCCCATAGGCTAATTTCTTTTCTTTTATGGGATATGGACCTCTTAGTTCAAGGCTTGTTAGCTTTCAAATGAAAGTAGAAAGATTTGGCCCAAGCGAATAGGCCCAGGTAAGGTAGCAGAGAGGACGCATTCCTTCGCTGAGTTGGTATCTGTAACGCCGCAGCCCATCCCTGAGGTTGCGGTTCCTTTTCGTGCCCACAAAGTCGTTGAGGGGGAGGCGTTCGTGCAGTTCTCCAAGGAAGAAATTGAACGCTCTGCGGAACCTTTTCGTTTTGCACTGGTGATGAAGTTTCTGAGGCAAAGGCCCTCATTAGATTGGATCCGTGTATTCATCAATGGGAGATGGTGTCTTTCTGCCCAGCCGATGGTCTCAGCAATGAGGAAGCCAAGAAATGTTTTCGTCCGCTTCTCTTTGGAGGAGGATTTTCTTAAGGCGATGTCCTGTGAGAGTAGCGACATTGACGGCAGTAGCTACCGTAACTTTCAATGGACGGTGGATTTTTCAGAGGATGTGGAACTGGTGATGGCTCCAGTTTGGATCATCTGTCGGGGCTTGCTCCAAATTTTTATCAGGAATCTTACTTGTGAAACATCATAGCATTGGTGGGCTCGCTTCTTTGAAAAGACAATGCGACCAAATGCGCGTCACGCACGGACGGGGCTAGAGTATGTGTTTAGATGGATATCTCGAAGAAACCAGTGTCCCATGTGTGGATTGGAACACCTCGGCAGCTTTCAAGTATACGCCAGGAATTTGTGTATGAAACACTCCCTGCATTTTGCTCCAGATGCAGCACTCAAGGACACAATATAGTAACCTGCAAACAGATGGAGAAGGATAAAGGGAAGAAGAAGGAACCGGGTCAAATATGGAGACCACAAAAATCCAAAGATCAGGTTGGAACGGTTTCAAATGATGCATCGATGGCTGCCAAGAAGGGTGAACATGGGACGAAAGACTCTGTTCTGGATGCCAAAAACTCTTCGCCCATGGTTAGTAACAATGGGGATGCTCAAGAATTAATTTTAGAAGTCAGTAAAAATATGGATGAGAAATGCGGGGAAGAACTTTTGGATGAAGCAAAAAATGTGATGCCAATGGACGCGGGTGTTAATATAGATAGGGAGCATGAGGGAAATGTGGAATTTAGTGCTGGATTGTTGGAAACTATTGCTAACGTAGATGAGAATAGGAATCCAATGGAGGTAGGGGAGGGTTCTGGTATTCATGGTGGGGTTGGTACGTTGGTTGTTGGAGAGGGAGGGAGTCCTCATACGGCAAATGGATGCTGGGAAATGGTTGAAGTGGAGACCCTGGATGCCAGCGCTGAGGAGTTAGCCAGGGAAAATTCCGCTTTGGGGATGGAAGAGCCCTCGTGCATAAATGAGTTGGGGAAAGCAGGCTGCCAGTCGGACTCAGAGGGAGTGGTTTCACTGCCTCATATTGCGAAAAACAAAAAAGATGGTGTATCGAATAGTGAAATGCCTACGCCAAAGAGGAGATTAAGTATGAAATTGCGTAGCTCCACGAAGGCTCCTAGCAGGCCTAAGAGGTATGATTTATGTTAGAGAATTTTTTGTTTTGGAATTGTCGAGGTCTCGGGTCCTCGAAGGCACGCCTACGTGCTATGCTAAAATCATTAAAACCGAAAGTTTTAATTGTGGCGGAGCCTTTCCGTCAAGAATGTATGCTAAGCAGTTGGCACAGTATTTTAAATTTTGATGCCTCTTATTCTAATGGCGCATCTGGTGGCAAAGTGTGGGTCTTTTGGCATGATGACCTTCAAGTAAAGATCATTCAGGACTCAAACCAGCATGTTACTCTTATGATTAATTCTTTATTGATCGTGTTTGCTGTCTATGCCAAATGTAAGTATATGGAGAGAAGGCAACTCTGGACTGATCTTATTCCATTTGGAGCTTTTCATAAACCATGGATAATTATTGGGGATTTTAATATTATCCGTTTTGATGGGGAAAGAAGATGAGGGTGTTCGAGAATTCCATTGGCAATGGCGGTTTGGCTCGAAGCTGGGCTCGGTTAGATAGAGCTTTATGTAATACAAGACTATTAGATATGTGGCCTTTGGTGTCGATGAATTACTTACCTCGAAAATCGTCAAATCATGCGCCTATGGCTATTCGGTTGGTGAATTCCAGTATGAGGTATGGCCCAAGCATTTTTAGATTCCAACAGATGTGGACTATGCATGAAGGCTTCTGTGATTTTGTTTCTAAGCTATGGAATGAGGAGGTGGGAGGAGCTGGTCTATGGAAGCTTGCCGCTAAGTTGAAAAAAGTTAAAAATGCTCTTAAAAGCTGGAACCGCGAGGTTTTCGGGTTGACTACGTTGCATTTAAAATGTTTGGAGGAATTAGTTGAACAAAGGGAGGAACAGTTGCAAGAGTCTTTTTCCCAGGAAGCAGAATTGTAGATGTTCGCTGCTCAAGCAGAGTTAAACTCTTGGATAAAAAAAAGGAAACGCGAGTTTCTCAAAAAATAAAAAACACATGGATAGGACATGGGGAGGTAAATGCTTCTTTCTTTGCAGCCCTGCAGACTAGGAAGAAGAGCATTATTAATTCCATGCTATTACCAGATGGAAAATTGTTGTCTTCACCAGAAGAGATTCATAACGAAGCGATTTCTCATTTTGCTGAATTTCTGAGATGCAAGCCGACAGTTTCAATGTTTAATTTAACTGATGTGATTCAGGAAGAGGTGCGAGATTCTGAGAATTTAAATATTTGCCAAAGCCCAACGGAGCAGGAAATAAAAGATGTTTTATTTGACATTCCGATTAACAGTAGTCCAGGCCCAAATTGATTTACCTCTGGTTTTTTTAGCATTGTTGGGAGTTTGTCAAGATTGATGTGGTAGAGGCTGTTTGGGATTTTTTTGCAGGTGCTATGCTACCGAGGTACTATACATCTTCCTTTATTGTTTTGATTCCGAAAATTCCAAACCCAAGCTCTTTCGATAAATTTAGGCCTATTAGCTTATGCTCGGTTGTGTACAAAATTTGCTCAAAGTTGATTATGATGAGACTTACTACGGTCTTGAGTCGGCTGGTTTCTGAAGAGCAAGGAGCATTTTTACCAGGGAGAAGTATACTGGAGAACATAAGCCTTACGCAGGAATTGGTTCAAGACATAAATAAACCAAAAAGGGGGGGGGGTAAAATCATGATGAAAATTGATATGGCCAAGGCTTTTGATACTATTGATTGGAATTTTTTGCTACAAGTTCTGAAAGCCTTTGGATTTTCGTTGGAAGTTTGCAACCTTATCTCTAGTTGTATAACCACGTCCTGGTTTTCTGTGATTATGAACGGCACATTAAAAGGTTTCTTTAAGGGGGGAAGGGGCCTCCGTCAGGGAGATCCTTTATCCCTCTACTTATTTATTTTGGTGAAGGAGGTGTTCTCTCGGTTGTTGCACAATAAATTCCATAATGGGCTTATTGGATATTACTCCCAACCTCGAACTAGACCTTTAATATCTCATTTGCTGTATGCGGACGATATGATTATTTTCTCAAATGGTAGGAAGAAAGACGTGAAAAACATTCTAGAAGTTCTTGATCTCTATGGCCAGAGCTCAAGTCAAGTGGTAAATGCTTCTAAGTCTTCAATTTTTTTCTCAAGCCGTATGCAAGAAGCTAGGAAACAGGAGCTGCTTCGAGATTCTGGTTCTCGATGGGACACTTTCCAGTGAGGTATTTGGGGGTTCTTATTTTCCCAGGTAGACTGAAGTCATGTTATTTTGATGAATTGTTGCTTGAAATTTCTAAAAGGACTGAAGGTTGGAAGATGAGGTATCTTTCCGCTGGTGCTAGACTACTTCTGATCAAACATGTCCTATCAAGCTTGCCGGTACATTTAATGTCAGTATTACCAGTTCCTAAGTTGATTTTTAGTAATATTAACAGCTTATCCAGCACTTTTTTCGGGGGGTCGTCGGAAGGACGGCCTAAGAGAAAATGGGTGAGATAGGAATCAGTTTGCAAGCCTGTGGATGAAGGAGGTGTGGGGTTAAGAAATATTGTGGATGTACATAGCTCTCTTCAATCCACATTTGCCTGGAAGCTCCTTTGGGAGGATACTCTATGCTCTCGTTTTTTAAAAGCCAAGTATGTGAAGCACCAACAATCGCTTGTCGATCCGTCTAAAGGCTCTGGATTTTGGAGGATGCTGATTAAATCGGGTCCTTTTGTTCTTGACAAATCTGTCTGGCATGTGAAAGAAGGGAACATATCCTTCTGGCATGATAAATGGATAGACTCAGGTCCTATTTGCCAAGCTGGTCAGATTTCATGTCCTTCTGATTTGTCTCTTTTAAAAATAAAAGATTGTATGCTGGAGAATACTTAGGATGTAGATTTGATTGTGCAGCTAGTGGGACAGGAGGTCGCTAATGATATTTTAGATCGGGTTGGTGGTATTAAACCAGGGATGGACACGTTAATATGGCTTGGTAGCAAGGATGGAAGTTTCTCAACAGCAAGCGCTTGGGACTGGATTCGCATATCGACCCCAAAGCACCAATGGACGGACTGGATTTGGCACTCTGCTTTGCCAAAAAAATTTTCCATTGTCCTATGGAAGGCAATGAATAATAGCCTGAGTGTGGATGAAAGGATTAGGCGCTGTGGAATTCATTTAGTCTCTAAATGTGAATGTTGTCCACAGGGAGCTGGTGAAGACATTAATCATGTTCTATACAAGGGTAAGGTTGCGGCTAGACTTTGGCAAACGTGCTCCAGTTTCTTGGGGGTTCCCTATGTGGCTAATAGATCCTAGTTGGCAACTGTTGAAGCTTGGTTCAGAAGAACAAGAAAGTCCTCAAAGGTTGGTAGTTTGATTGGGTTGGCTCCATGTATTCTAATATGGAATCTATGGATGTGGAGGTGTTCGGCACGCATGGAGGGAAACAAGGAGGACTTTAATGGTTTGTGGAGGAAGGTCAAATACTGGCTCCACTAGGTTGGTCTGAGGCTCAGGGAAGCAGGAAACTTGCATCGTTGAGACCAAGTAATTTTAGAAGACTTAAACTTGTCGGCTTTAGCTCTTTCAAAAAGAATTATTACAGTTTCTTGGGAAAAGCCGGAGTTTGGTTGGTTCAAATTAAATACGGATGGTAGTAGCTTGGGAAACCCAGGGGAGTCGGGTGTTGGGGGACTGATTAGAGACCATGATGGAAATCTGGTTGTTGCCTTCTCTGAATATATTGGAGTGGGTTCAAACAACAAAGCAGAGTTGCCGGGGGTCCTTTTTGGTCTACGCAGTTGCAAGGCAAGGGATTTGGTGAATATTGCTATTGAATCAGATTCATCGTTAATTGTGAATTGGTGGAAGAAAAGTAGATGTCAAGTTTGGTACCTGGAGGATTTTTGAGAGGAAATAATAGTGCTCACCCGAGGTCTTAATATACGGTTTAAACATGTTTTTAGAGAACGAAACAAAGCTGCGGATTTGCTCACAAATGATGGTAGCGCGGGAAGGACACAGGAGTATACGTTGAATCACATCCCAAGGGAACTCAAAGGGATATTATGCTTGGATAAGTGTGGATTACCTTATTTCAAAGTCTAGGGGTATTTTTGTAAATACTCAATTTTTTTGAAGCCTTTGATTTAGAACCTATCCATAAGAATATTAATCCTAACTTAGTACACACACAATTTACGCAGCTACAATGCTAATTTCGAATTTCCCGAGAAGTTTTTAAGTTGGCCTCTAACTTACACCTTGATAATTTTTATATGAATTATTGATAAATGCTTCATTTATTCATCAATTATAATTTTGGGCATAATTTATCATGTTATATGACACATTGAGTGCATACTTATATAAGTGACATTTTCACCATTTTTGCATATTACATTTATAAAAGTCATTTTTTTTTTTTTTTGCATGAAATTTACTACATTTGCATGTTTGGTTCTCGGAGAAAAATGAGTGGAAAAGGAAGGAAAAATTTATGAAAAGCCTTAAAGCCGCTTAAGGGAAAAAAACACTTAAAAGTTTGATCAATCTTTTTCTGAGACACTTGAAACTTGAATCACATCTTCCAACTTCTTGTAAAGAAACTTACAACAGTGTATACCAAACAGTAAACTAAGATTGGATATTTCTTAGATTTCTTCAACAAAATGAAAAACAAGAAAGGAAAAATTCAGGCTTTACAAGTGAGAGCGAAAGAAGGGAAAGATCAAAAGAAAAATAGAAGGCAGAGACTTTGAAAACCCAAAGATAAAGCATAGATAACACAAAATGGAGTCAATCCGCCCTAGTGGAACTCCCTGTCCACTCTAAAGTGTCTAAAGTCGAGTGGAAACCCTTGGGTCGATGAAGTACAGTCGACGGATCTCGAATGGTTCCGACGGAAGGATATCAGAGCGGGGTTGCGCCTAAAGCTAATGGGTGCGTATTGTGGTGAAGGCGAAATATGCAAATTGCCGTAAAGGATATGTTTATGTTTATGATCTAGTCACCTCAATCAAGTGGATTGTTGGTTGATGCGGTAATTAGCAGGGAACACATGGTGCTCAGGGGAGCCATGAGGTATCCATATATGTGAATAATATGATATCAACAAGGCATTTGAGCTCTATGATATGAAATGACATGATACGCCATGATATGATATGACATGATATACTATGTTATGACATGAAATGAGGAGATGTGGTCTCGACATGAAATGGTGAGACGTGATCTCAATATGATATGATATGAAATGACAAGGAAATGACATGATATGTTATGAGATGAATAAGAATCCGATCTGAAATGATATGAACACGTGATAAGAAGTTTAAAAGATGAAAAGTTATTTTTAGAAGAAAAGTCCATGATGCACGAGTCAAAGTTCTACGTCATACATACATGTACATGCATTCGTTTGTGTTTGTCTTTATATGCTCATGATATATGTGGTATGTTGTTTATTTACTTACTGAGATTTCATGAAATCTCACTATGGTAGCTTCCATTACCCGGAATGGTAGAAGTTGTAACAGGATTAGAAAACCTCAATGGTGAAGCGCAAGAGACCGACTCCCAAGACAGTCAAGGAGGCGTCGGAGCACCCTTGGAGCACCCTGAGGGTCCCTCGGAGCCATCTGCTTTAGATAGGCTGGACACAGTTGACCAATTTCTAGCGGAGATCATGAAGTTGTTTGAGGAGCTAAGGAGTATCTTGAGTCAAGGAAGGGCTAAGTATGATGTCATACTATGGTGCGTTGGTCAAGGGAAGTCATGCAACAAAGGATATTGACTACTATGATGTCATACGTGACATTATCGATTTGCAATACATGGGCGGGAATGTGACATATGTTTTTAAATGTGATTGGTGGGTCTAGGCAGTGCTCAGATTTTGATATATAGGGATAGTCACTTTACAAGTGTTAATATTGCATGTAAATGGTACGAATATGATTTGTTCATATTGGCTTATCAAGTGACCCAAGTCTATTACTTGATTGATCCAAAGAAATGGGCCGATGAAGATAGCGAAAAGATAACTTGGCGGGTCGTACGGAAGTTTGTTCCTCGGAATATTTATGATGCAGGATTGGTAGTGGATCATGATTATAATGGAGATGAAGATGACACTTCGATTATAAAGGCCTGCTAGGAAGATGGAGAAGGTAATTAATTTATTTGTTGACCTTGGTGCACACTAATCCCCTTACATAGAGATGACATCTCACCCATACATCTCGATCCATCCGTATTAAATGATCAATCAGTTGAAGATTTTGACGGATCAGAAGAATCAAAACAAGGAGAAGAAGAAGAAGAAGTCGATGAGGAACAAGAAGAAGAAGATGGCGATGAGGAAGGAAATTATGAAGATGTTATTGAAGGAGACTTTGAAACAAAGAAGAAGCTGATGAAGAAGACAAAGAAGAAGATGATGATGAGGAAGGAGATTATGAAGCAAGCATGGAAAATACATCTGTAGATAAAGAATACAAATATTAAATGTTTTATTTACATAGGTGATGGTTGCTTACATTTTTCATAATTTCTTATAATCTAGTTCATTGAAAATATTAATATATTTCAAGGATGCCACCAAAATGACAACGAAGAAATGTGCCTCCTCTGCCAAGTCCCGAACCAGTTGAGGACTCCGCTCCTAATCAGGTTGATACACAAGAGGCAAATAGCCAGTCCACACCTACCAGTAAGAAAATTCTTGTTGATAATTAATTATATTTGAATACTTGGCGAGACTAGTTTTAATAATTTTAAACATATTAGCTGATGCTTTGTCACATCATGGTCATGGCTTAACACGTAGCCTGGCTCTGAAAAAAAATAGAAGGCATGAAAAAATCAAGGTCAACATCTCTAATATTTTTACTGGGCGTGTGGATGATAATGCGGTATTGCTTTCCTCCTATGTTGGAATACTAGTTCGAGCTTATGGGTCATTTTATGTGCGGTCATGGTGAGATGTTCCGAATGAGGTTAAGGATCACATTCAGAGTTGTGTACTGGTGAATTTATATACCATAGTTTTTTTAGAGATGTTTTAATTTCATATTTTTTACACAATTCACTTCTTACAATGAGTTCAACCTACATTTTGGCCGTAGCGAGGAAGTGTGAACTGTGAATGAATTGATGGCTACATTATTGTGGCGTTACAAGGGACAATGTCATGACCACTTCAAGAAATTTGAGACATTGGAAGAGGCTACTCATTCCCCTTTTTAGAAAATGAAGTTTGACTATTGGAGGAAGTGTTGTGATCTCATCGCAAGCCCAAATTATCAGGTATTCTAGATTTATCCCCTAATAACTTATTTACATCTATGTTGGTTTTATTTATTATATTTAACGTTGTTAATTTCTCCTACAACACATAAGTTTTATCAATTCACAGAATAGAACATATTTGATAATCCACCATTGCATTGGTTCGAGGTCATTCCAACACCTTGCCGATAAAATGGTAATTAATAACTTATTAAAATTAAGTCATTTTTGTCATATTCTTTATTTAAGTACTAACATGATTTTTTAAAATTACTAATGTGGCTTTGTTAGAAATGCGATGATCCTAAAAATTTCTCCCTCATTCTTGTCTATGCTGCTACTCATACCAATGCGCACAGCGAGTGGATTGATCCTATCACTAAAAATAATTATGAAAGTGAGATAATTTTTTATGAATAAATTATGCCAACATGTGAATAGATATTCTGTTTACTTACTATTTTTTTAATATGTTACTTATTGTGTATTTTCTTACTAATTGCAGGAACAAATGATTGAGATGCAGTCAACCTCTGAGGAGTCTTCTCCTAGTGACATGGACATATTTACGCATATCCTTGGGATCAAATCTGGTTTGGTAAGAGGTTTGGGACATTCTTTCAAGCGTTTCGAATCATCCTCCACGACCTCGACTTCAAGAGTTAATAATCTTACCAAAGATGTGGACACCGCATGCCAAGAAATTGAGCAGATGAAGTCAAGATTGCAGGAGTTGGAGGCTCTCTTATCGCGATAGGCCGATTTAGAGATGCATTTGCAAGAGCGACAAAGAGACTAGGAGGAAAGAATACACATTGAAATTCAAGAATAAGTCCAGAGAGAGATGCTGGTCTAGATGGAATGTGTTATGTCATTGCAGCAGAATCGCAAGGGGCATAAAAAGAAAAAGAAATAAACTTATTATTGTTCAAAACTTTTGTTTTTTAATTTTGCAACTCTATAAAACATTTTCATTAGTTGATGCTATTAGTGGCAAAATATGATACAATTTGTATGCTTATAATTTTATAAAATTATTAGTTCTGATCAGTATGTTCGAATGTAAAGAAAAAACGTTCGAACTAATTACACCGACATTCGATAAATAAGTTCGAACGTTAGGCACTACGTTCGAATGTATACACTCCACAAACATTCAAATTTGTTTAGTTAATTTTCGAATGACTAAAAAAGATATGTTCGAACGGACTGACTAACCATCCAAAAGTTAAGTCTTTGACGTTCGAACAATTTCCCATTAATGTGCTAATGTGACATTCAAACGTCGTAGCACAAAGTTTGAACGTAAAAATAAAATGTGCGAATAAAAAATACCAAACATTAGATATTTATCATTTGAATGCTAAGCAGTCGGATAAACGTTCGAATGTTATTCAGTACGTGCGAACATTACTTTCTGTGATGCAATTCGACTATCACAAAAACTTTTCACATTTGAATGTTATATCTCACATAAGACATCCAACTCTCATAAAAAAAAAAAAAAAAAAAATTAGTGACGGTTGTACAGTTAACTGTCACGAAATATATTTTGTGATGCCTTTTCAGTGACAGTAGTGGTGACGGTCTCAAACCGTCACAAAAAACGTTTTGTGACGTTTTTCTAACTGTTTGTGGCGGTTTTACCCATCACAATAGATAAAATCTGTTGTAATGGGAGCAGGAAGAAGAATAGAAGGATGAAGGCCACAAAGATGGACCAGAAGGTGATTTTAGATTTTTAATGTTTTTGACTTTCTGTTCCTCTTTCCACTAATGTCGATTATTGATTATATATATATTTATTATTATTTTAGTCTTTATTTAGTAAGACGTTTATTTAGGTAAAGAGTTTGGAAGGTACAATTGTTAATTGAATCCTCTCTCAATGCAATTTCTTAATTAGTTTTTTCTACTTATTTTTTTCTTAATTCTTTGTTACAATGATATGAGAACTTGATAGGTGGTTGGTAGTTGAAGTTTTCGCCGATCCCTTCCTTTCAAGCTCTTTTTTCTTTATTTTTTGTTAGGCTTATCTCATAATTTAAATATACACTAATTAGATATTGTACATTACAACAATTAGGTATTGTTCTTATTTAAGCTGTTTTTGAAAAAAAAAATTGCGTAAAGGATATGCATCTTGTAAGGGTTTTGATTTTGACGGGTAAATATGCAATGAACTGTTGTTTGGTCAATCTTCTCTCCCTTTTTTTTTTTTTTTTTTTGTCAGTTTACTCTCCACTCTCTTTCACTCTTACCTCTTACCTCTCACCACCTCACCGTAAACCCAACCCCTCACCTTAAGGCCTTAACAGTTGCAACTCCACACCTCCCCTTTTCGCAATCAACCACATCCTCTAAGCTCTCCCATGTTCCTTTTTCATCAGCAATTTCCCTTGATACTTTGAAGGCTACAATCAAAGCGTTTGATCCGCCCACCATTCAAACACCTCCACCACTGAAACAACTATCATTCTTTCAACCCATATTGATTGTTATCCACCCTACTTCTTTGAACCCTCTGTTGTCTCTCTTTGCTAGGACTTTCAAGCTTCTCATACGTACCTATGACATGAAACTAGAAGCGATGGCGACTATCTTAGCTTGGTTTTCTACATAACATGACTATACTATGCCCTTGTAATTTGGATTGTCAAAATAATCGCATTATTGGCTTGGGACACTGGTGGGATGTACCCTCCAGTCTTCAAAAACCCTTCCGAGTTGCAAGTATGAGGAGCCCACGACTGACTTGGGATGCTGAGAGGATGTGCCCCGACACAGATCTTTATAAATCCTTGCAGTTTGCAATCAACTTGGGATGATGTGCATGTACTCCTCAATTCCAATCTTCATAAATCTTTGTGAGTTTCAGGGATGTGGCGTCTGCAAATTGAGAAATTCACCTCAAACTCAATGCTAGAGCTAGCATGATAGTTTCCTGGGCCATAGTCTGGCACCCAGGTACTAGAAGTGAATGGTAATAGACGAAATTGGCCACCAGAGTCAAGAACTGGCCGAAACCAGTGGAGAATTGGTCAGTCGGTGGTCAAAAGCCTTAGAAACCGAGTTCGATCGGTTCTAGTTTGAATCTGTTCAAACCAATTAATCGATAGATATATTATATTATTTATTTTAGTCTTATATAAAATGAAGCCATTTAACTTTTGTTAGTTAACAATATTGTTTTATAACTACGTTTTAGAAAAAATAATAAGAAATGATGTTGTTTGGTTTAATACACCAAACAACATGTTTTATGTTAGGGCTTCATAACCCTGATCCCCTCCCCTCCCCTCCCTCACGTTGTCTCGTATCTCACTACATTCGTGCATTGCGCCTCACTGCCTCTCTCCTTTCTCACGCCACTCAGCCTCTCCCTCTGCCAGCATTCGTTCGAACTGAGCGTCCAAGATCTCTCACTCATCTATTCTTTGTTCACCAAAATCTATAATTCAACCTATCTCGCTCTCATCTCTTTGAGCTGTCACAGTCTATTCTTGGTCCCTTTCAACCAATGGCCCATCGATGACCATTTATCCTACATCTCACCTAAAATTGATTTCCCTTCGCCCCTACAACTGATTTCACACAATCGGTAATATATACTATATATGAGGCTCAGTTTTGATGTTGTTTTGATGTTTGATAATTAATTTTCCTATTATTTGATGTTTAACTTTTTTATCTGTGTATGTACATGCATTATAAAATTTTTGGAGCATATTTTTGAGACTATGAACAGTAATCCGAGAGTTATTTCCCATTGTGAGTGTGCTACATGCTTGGTTTAGTATTTTTTTTTTCACATGAAAAAGTTTATTATTGTTAATTTATTATGTTCTAATTGTGTTGTGAAATTGTTTTGATGTAAATTATGGAAAGATGAGTAAACTAAAATCTAGATTAGAGTTGTATACTTGTGATATTGCCATTTTGAAAACCAACTACTGTGTAATTGTGTTATGCGGTATTCTGTTTTCTTTTCTTCTTTGGTTTTTTAGTTTTTTGTGGTTCGTAATTATTTATGTAATTAACATGCTAGATGGATTCTTTGTCTACCACAATTGATGTTGATTCAAACGAACTAACCATTCACTTAGGAGATGATTTGAGAGATACCAAAATATCAGGACCCCCAAGTGCCTCTACCAGTAGTACTTGTCTACTCCCTAAGAAATGGAAGAGTATAGATCTGTCAGTTGTTTGGGACCATTTTATGAAGGTGAAGGGTTGTTCTGTAGATGAGCCTAAAGTTAAGTGTAATTATTATGGCTGGATGTACGCTTGCCACTCAAAGAGGATCGAATATTCAACCATGCAAAACGATTTGCCTTCATGTCCCATAAATTCTCATAAACGTGGGCATTTGGATAGGTACCAAAAAATATTGGTGGGTAAGGCAACACCCAATGAGAGGGTTGGAGATAGTGATGGTAATACGATGAGGAATCCTGTAACTCACAAATATAGTGAAGAGGTTGTAAGGTTGTCTATTCGCAATATGATAATTATAGATGAGTTGCCATTTAGAATTGTTGAAAGAGTCTTAGAAGTCACATATCTTGGCTCTCACAGATCTTGAATCAATCTCTAATAGTAATTAGTTGAATATGTGTTATGTCGTAAAAAAAGTTGTTGGCAACTAATGAAAGAAATAAATCCCCTTTTACCAATTGCAAAATAAAATATAATTAAAGGGCTTGAGGTTCTGATAGTAGAATTTTGATATGAACATTACAATACTGCTTGCCCATAAAAACCTTTGTTTATTATAAAACCACGTTAGTTAGTGGCAAAATAAGAAGAAAATGAATTGCCAAACTAAGATTTTATTCATAGGCCAATAATTGCACAAATTTGGACACAGAGTGTAAATATAGAGTATAGGAAGTGAAAACCATCACAACCTCATTGGTTATTGTGCATATAGAGACTTCATACATTGTATTGGTATGCAAAGCAACTAAGTATATTTCTCGCATTGTACTATCCTGTGTAAAGCTCAGATTTGGACAACCTTGGAGTTGGAATTGCAACTGTTGGATTCTTCTTCTTGGTAATGATACCATAAGTGTCTGAAACATCAATCTCTGAACCTTGCGGCAATTTCTAGTCAAAGGAGTGCAAAAATGAAGCTAGGATGTATTTGAATATCCTTTCCCCTTGTGTAAGACCCACGCATATTCTTCTCCCTGACCCAAATGGAAAATACTTAAAATTATTGCCCAAATAATCTACTTTACCATAACCATCATTTAAAAACCTCTCAGATTTGAATTCCAATGGATTGTCCCAATACTTTGGGTCCCTTTGTATAGCCCAAACATTCACGAAAACACTCGAACCTTTGGGTACATGGTACCCTCCAATGATGCTAGATTCGCTTGGAGTACGAGGTATTAGGAAAGGAATAGGTGGGTGCAAACGAAACGTCTCTTTAATTACAACATCTAAATATTGTAATTTGGGCAAATGGGATTCTTCGACTAAGTTATCCATCCCTACGATTTCTGTTAATCTTTCATGGACTTTTCTCATTGTCTCTGAATGTTTCAGCAGCATTGCCATCACCCATTCCGACATGGTCGTTGTGATGTCGGATGCAACCACCACTATGTCCTATTTAAACATGAGTAAGGTGATCAGTTGAATTGCAAATTGTTGAACATCTCGAATGTGATAGTTCAAATGGATTCTGTGGTGGTTATCTCTTGGTGGCTCAGAGGGAGATGTGGTGTGTGGTACCTAGAGAATTTTTTGGAGGAAATTGTTAATTTATCCTGCACAATTCATTGTCGTTTCTAGCATATTTTTCGTGAAGGTAATAGGGTGGCGAATTGGTTAGCCAAGGAAGGGGCTTTGAGGCCTGATTCGTTTGGATTCTTTGGGCCTTCCCTCTTTACGATGTTAGGTCTGGTTTCTTTGTGGTGGTTTTCTATTTCCTTTTTGTTCCATAGGCTTGTTATAGTTGGTTTTTTTTTCTGGTTTGTGGTTTTTTGGGATTACCTATGGACCTTGTTTTGTTATCATGGTATTCCTCCTCCAAAGTGAGGGCTCTTATTAATAAATATGGGAGGGGGTCACTATTGGACATGTGACCTTTAGCTCTTTTTTTTTTTAAAAAAAAAAAGTGGTCGATAGACACCCCACGAGCGACCCATAACATAAATCATACCTGGTCCATACTCACCTCAATCTTGTGCAGTTGCAGATCGATGTTGTTAGCTATTATAATGTTCATGATCTTGAAAAAACTAGATAAGTCCACATGTTTGATGCTCTTGCTCCAATGACAGGAAGGAGCATCAGGACCCACAACCAACTGACGAACCTCATGATCAGCGAGGCCATCAATCTCATCAGGCATCACAGTATCCTCTTCCTATGTAGTCTTCCCATCGCCTACACGAGTAGACTCTCTAGGCACTACGTTAGGATATGTAGTGGGTAGTAAAGAGATAGCAAGAAAATCAGTAACTGCATCAACTGAAAATTGTACAGACACGCCCCAAACGGAGAATGTGTATACGTCATCATTCTGGCTGGCACAACCAAGTTCTCTATAGACCTCAGATGCAAGATTAATGTAAGAAACTATCTTGTATGTCCCTTCGTCCTTCTGATTGATGATCGGTGTCTAACCACGATTGAGAAAGACAGATGCGAGAGTTAAAAACCAAACTGTCCCACCTCATCTTATCTCATATAATCAATATAATTTTTTCAAACTCTCACACAAAATATAATAAACAATTTTAAATTTTCAAATCCTAAAAACAAATAATAATAAAAATAAAAATATAATAATATTTTATTTAACTTTCAACAAAATATTTCATCTCATCTCATCCAAATTATATAACCAAACGAGAAGTACTAGAGTGACAAGGCAATACCTCGTAATCTTGTTTTGGTCCCCATACCTACACTTTCCCGTATATTTTCATATTGTGATATAAATATATATGTTTATATATTTTAATGATATATATATTGTGATATATATAATACAAAAATATTATAAACATAACTTCAACAGCGAAAGATATTATCAACATATCTATCAATTAGAGACATGATATATTTTTATAATGTCTTGGTCCTTGGCTAGAACTTTTACAACGTTTTAAAGGAAATTTGTTTATTTTATAAATCTTGAAAATATTATTACAACATAAGTTATTAGCACTAGGTGGTTCTTGTCATTTTCTTTTTTTTTGGTAGGGGGTGGTTCTTGTCATTGAAAGACCAGCTGCGTTACAACTCCACTGCATAGATAGCATCTGACACAAACTTTAATTATA
Organism: Juglans microcarpa x Juglans regia; assembly: GCF_004785595.1. NCBI lineage: Eukaryota > Viridiplantae > Streptophyta > Magnoliopsida > Fagales > Juglandaceae > Juglans > Juglans microcarpa x Juglans regia. The sequence continues at coordinate 19,549,930 of NC_054604.1, forward strand.
TAAATATATGTCATGTCAATCTTTCATTTGTATTTTTTAATTAGAAATTATTTGTACAAACTTTGAATAAATAAGTTTTGTATAAATCTTTATTAAAACGCACACCTCACCTTAAAAAAGTCATAATAAATATATAATAAAATTGCTAGCTTTCAATGCATGCGAGAGTTTTTGTCTGTACTGGGAGTTGTTGCATAAATTATCTGTTCGTGGTTGTTCATCATGTGTTTTTAGAATGTGCTTATGTCCACAGGCCGGACTGCATGCATGCTTTAAAAGTCTCCATTCAACACTTTTAAATAATAAGATTATTATAATGTCTTGTTCCGTGGATCGAGGAGGAACTTTTCAACATTTTAAAGAGAAATTTGTTTATTTTATAAATCTTGAAAAGATTATTACTACGTAAGTTATTTGCACTAGGTGGTTCTTGTCATTGAAAGGACAGATAGGTTCGCTATAACAAATTTTAATTTTAGAGATAAAATTATTTCGAAACGAATTAAATTTTGTCTTTAAAAATAGTTATTGATTTCATCTTAAAAAATGGATAATTTTTAAAAAACGTTCGAACAGTTAAATATCTATTCGAATAAGATTTTTTGTGACAAATTAAGTTGTCTCAAAAAGTCAACCTGTTCAAATAGCAAAAAATCCATTCGAACATGAAATTAATGTATATTTAAATGATTTATAATTTGTTTAAATAGTAATCTTGATGGAGAAGTAATTTATTTTGTCTTAGAAAGTTCAAATCCGTTCAACCATCAATTTATTTGTTCGAATGGGAAAAATTTGGTGGGAAAAATTGGTGAGAAGGTCGCAAGATTGTTCGAACTGCACAAAATGCGTTCGAACACAACATTTATGCATTCGAACAGATCATCTGGTGGGAAACTAAAATTGGCGGGGATTTTTTTAAACCTTATTCGAACAGAACATAAAATATTTGTGAATTCATAAATTAATTTTAAGTAATCAATGTAAAAATATTTTAGTGATTTATTTTATGTTAAGTAAGATTTTTAATTAAATAAATATTACTTATAGTGTCAATTTTTATATTATCGTGATTGAAAATTAAGTAAAATAAAAAAAAAACATAATTAACCATAAATAAGCTAGCAAACACTAAAAATAAAAACCATACATTAATTGCATCACAAAAATATAATATATGGCGGAAATATAATGTATGAATATTTGAATACTTAAATTAATTATACAAAATACAAATAGTCATGATTGTCCATATAAAAAAGTACATTTAATGCAAACAAAATATCTACACTACAGGGCCGAATTGTGTAGAACTGCCTCGACTCCAGTAAGGCGTGTCTCAATATCAGTTGCTTGAGACATGAGCTTTAATTCAGTCTCTGCGAGGGCGACCCAATCTCCAAACGACAATATATTTGTCATAAATTTTTTTTGATAAATAAAAATATTATATATATCAAAAACAGTAACCAAGTATACCAAATAAAATAAAACTCTACCTCTCGTAATATAGGTGGTCTCTGATTGAATCCTAGAGAATATATATCTCGCTTGGTCGATAGGCACCCCAGGAAAGACTCGTAACATAAATTATTCTCGGTCCATGCTCACCTCAGTCTTGTGCAGTCGCAGATAGATGTTGTTGGCTATTATAATGTTCATGATCTTGAAAAAACTAGATAAATCCACCTGTTTGATGCTCTTGTTCCCATCATAGGAAGGAGCATCAAGACCTACAACCAACTGACGAACCTCATGATCAGCGAGGTCATCAATCTCATCAGGCATCACAATATCCTCTTCCTCTGCAGTCTCCCCATCGCCTGCAGATGTAGACTCTGTAGTCGCTATGTTAGAATATGCAGTGGACAGTTGAGAGATACCAAGAAAACCTGCAACTACATCAACTGAAAATTGTACTTGGATGCCTCGAACGGAGAATGTGTATGCGTCATCCTCCTGGCTGGCACGACCAAGTTCTATATAGAACTCAGATGCAATATTGATGTAAGAAACTATCTTGTATGTCTTTTCATCCTTCTGATCGATGATCGGTGTCTAACCACGATTGAGAAAACAGATGCGAGAGTTCAAAACCAAACTATCTCAACTCATCGCATCTCATCTTATATAATAAGCATAATTTTTCTAAACTCTCACACAAACTATATTAAACAATTTTACTTTTTCAAATCTTGAAAACAAATAATAATAAAAATTATATTATAATAATATTTTATTTAACTTTTAATAAAATATTTCATTTTATCTTATCTAAATTGCATAATCAAACCAGAAGAACTGGAGTAACAAGTCAATATCTCGCAATCTTGTTTTGGTCCCCATACCAACCGCACTTTTCAGTATATTTTCATATTGTGATATAAATATATATGTTTATATATTTTCATGATATATATATATATATTGTGATATATATAATACAAAAATATTATAGACATAAATTCAAGTACAAAAGATATTATCAACATATCTACCAATTAATTAGAGACATGACATATATTTATATATAGTACTTTTCTTCCATTAACAAAAGATTATTATAATGTCTTGCTCCTTGGATCGATGAGGAATTTTTCAACATTTTAAAGGAAAATTTGTTTATTTTATAAATCTTGAAAAGATTATTACAACATAAGTTATTAGCACCATGTGGTTGTTGTCATTGAAAGGCTAGCTGCGTTACAACTACAGTCCAGGCAGCTGACACAAACTTTAATTATATGAATATATGCCATGGCAATCTTCAGTATGTATGTTTTAAATAGAAATGATTTGTACAAAGTTTGACTAAATAAGTTTGTATAAATCTTTATTAAAATGTACACCACACCTTAAAAAAATTAAAAAAGTGCATTCTTTTTTGGAACAAACTTTTTTACAAAATTCCTACGCTGAATTTGTCTACAAATATTAGAATATATTAAATTATCAATTTTTAATAGATCAAGTCATAATAAATATATAATAAAATTGCTAGCATTCAATGAATGCGAGAGTTTTTGTCTGTTCTGGGAGTTGTTGCATAAATAATCTGTTCGTGGTTGAACGTTCATCATGTGTTTCTTCGATGTGCTGATTTGCCGTGGCCGGACTGCATGCATGCTTTGAAAGTCTCTATTCAACGCTTTTAAATAATACGATTATTAAAATGTCTTGATCCTTGAATCGAGGAGGAACTTTTTCAACATTTTAAAAGGAATTTGTTTATTTTATAAATATTGAAAAGATTATTACCACATAAGTTATTAGCACCATGTGGTTGTTGTCATTTAGAGGCCACGTATGTTCACAGCAACAAATTTTAGTTTTAGGGATAAAATTATTACGGATTGAACTAAATTTCATCTTTAAAAATAGTTATTGGTGACCCAATAATGGATGATTTTAAAAAAAGTTTTGAATTGCTAAATATCTGTTCGAACAATATCTTTTGTGACGAATTAGGTGGTCTCAAAAAGTCAACCATTCCAACAGCAAAAAATCCATTCGAATATGGAATTATTGTTTGTTCGAATAATTTATAATTTGTTCAAATAGTAATCTTGATGTAGCAGTAATTTATTTTGCCGGAGAAAGTTCAAATCTGTTCGAATATCAAGTTGTGTCGGAATGGGAAAGATTTGGTTGGAAAATTTGGCAAGAAGGTTGTAAGATTGTCCAAACTGCACATATTGCATTCGAACACAACATTTATGCATTCGAACGAATCATTTAGTAGGAAATTAAATTAAAATTGGGGGAAATTTTTTCAAATCTTATTCGAACGGAACATAAAATATTTGCGAAATCATAAATTAATTTTATGTAATCAATGTAAAAATATTTTAGTGATTTATTTTATGTTAAATAAGATTTTTAGTTAAATAAATATTACTTATAGTGTCAATTTTTATATTATCGTGAATGATAATTGAGCAAAATGAAAAAAAAAACATAATTAACAATAAATAAGTTAGCAAACACTAAAAATAAAAATCATGCATTAATTGCATCACAAAAATATAATGTATGGCGGGAATATAATATATGAATATTTGAATGCTTAAATGAATTATACAAAATACAAATAATCACGATTTTCGATACAAAAAAGCACATTTAATGCGAATAAAATATATACACTACAGGGCCAGATCGGGTAGAACTGCCTAGACTCCAGCAAGGTGTGTCTCAATATCAGTCGCTTGAGACATGAGCTTCAATTCAGTCTCTGCGAGGGTGACTTGGACTGCATCAGTGATCTCTGATGTCTGTGTGCTCATCTATGCACACACGATATTTGCAATCTCCTCATGAGTAGCACTACATGATGCATCCTGTGTAGATGTCTCACCAAATACGTCTTGTGCACCTCCTTGAGTGTTGACCGCCTCTGTAATGCGTGCATGAATACGAAATTTGGAGTGTCCGGTGTTACGAGACAAGTTCGTTGAGTGGATCGGTCCAATCGGCTCTCGAACACGCTTAAACAAATTTGGCCTGACTCATTTCTCTAAAAGAAATCGTGTGAGTAGGACTCCAAACGGCAATACATCTATCATAAATTTTTTTTGACAAATAAAAGTATTATATATATCAAAAGGAGTAACCAAGTACACTGAATAAAATAAAACTCTACAAATCGTAAAATTGGTAGTCTCTGATCGAATCCTAGTGAATATATATCTCGCTAGGTCGATAGGCATCCCACGAGCGACTTGTAACATAAATCATGTCCAGTCCATGCTCACCTTAGTCTTGTGCAGTCGCGGACCTATGTTGTTGGTTATTATAATGTTCATGATTTTGAAAAAACTAGATAAGCCCACCCGTTTGATGCTCTTGCTCCCATCATAGGAAGGAGCATCAGGACCCACAACTAACTGACGAACCTCACGATTAGTGAGGCCATCGATCTCATCAGGCATCATAGTATCCTCTTCCCCTGCGGTCTCCCCATTGCCTGCAGATGTAGACTCTCTAGACACTATGTTAGGATATCCAGTGGGTAGTCGATAGATAACAAGAAAATCAGTAACTGCATTAACTGAAAATTGTACTGAGACGCCTCTAACGGAGAATGTGTATGCGTCATCCTCCTGGCGAGCATGACCAAATTCTCTATAGAACTCTGATTCAATATTGATGTAGGAAACTATCTTGTACGTCCCTTTGTCCTTCTGATCGATGATCAGTGTCTAACCACGATTGAGAAAGATAGATGTGAAAGTTTAAAACCAAACTATCTCACTTCATCTCATCTCATATAATCAGTACAAATTTTTTAAATACCGTTGATTAATTTAAATACCGTTTGCATTCTTATTATTTTACTAACATTTTGGTGTCCATCCGCGTAGCGACGCGCGCACTGGTTACCCTATGGCAGCGCACTTGCTCATCCATAAGTCTATTGCCTCCCGCTGTAAGTAATCTTCCGATGCGACTGCTTTGAGATTAAAATAATATTTTTACACTAATGCTTTTCTGCTGTCTGGTTGGTTGGACTGGGCCTTGGGCACAATGGAGCGTTGAGAAAATTAAACTGTAGTTGAGGTTGGTTTGGGCCTTGGGCCAGAAACGGAGGATGGGCAAACACATGCAGTTGGTTTGTGAAACTGTGAACTCATGATTGTTGTGATACTGTATGTTGTTGTGTTGTTTGATGAGTGTTCTGCCATGTCATCCAATATTTGTTTATCATGCATCTGCATATTTACCTTTATAAATATCTGTCTTGACTATTTAGCTGTGTTATGTTCTGCTATATCATGTGACTTGAAAATTGGGCTTTCATGTCTTAGTAATATTTTGGTGGGTGCGTGTGTATCACGACCCCAAGCCAAAATGGGTCATTATCTCGGTGGAACTCCTCTGGTTATCGGGAGCGTAAAAAACTGATGTGACGTCACCTAGATTGTCGTCGGGCGACAACGGGCTTGGACGAGACGTTAATGCTCTCGTGCCGACTCCGTGGCCCCTTGCTGGCGGGGGCTAGAGGATGCTTGGTCACGGTATGCGCTGGGCGTGGAGCTGGGCATCACTCATTACGAAGTGATACGCACGGTCGTTACCCGTGGTGTGACGAAGGGAGTCAGGATGTACGGATGATTCATAGGGGAAACCATGGTGTACACTAAAATAAATTGTTGTGTTTGGGCCAAAATGGGGTTTTTGGCGTGTGATTAAAATGTGTATTTTTGGGAAAATTGGGCAGATTTGTTCTTGTATGTTTTACTATATGACTGTGGACGTATTGGTTGTATTAATATGTTTTAATTTCGTGGATGTTGTTTGGTTGTTTTCTGAGATTTCATAATCTCACGGTGGCGTTTCCACCTACAGTTCCGTCTTATGGAATAATCTCACGGTGACATTTCCACCTACAGTTTCGTCTTATGGAACCATAGTCTTTGATGCAGAGAATGGGTTTGAGCACGATGAAACGACCCCACCCGATGAGTGGTGACTTGGAGTATTTGTAGTTGTGATTGGAGAGAGATTTGCCATTATTTTGCTTTATCAGTTGGATAATTGTAATAATTTTTGTGAGGAGTATTCGATTGGGTTGTAGACTTTAACTTTCTGGTACTTAGCATGAATGCCTCTTTCAATCCGCTGTGATTATTATATTACCCACTTATTGCATGTTGCACACACTCAGAGCACTTGTCGATGGGGTGCGTGATTCGTGTGGTCATCATCCCGGTGTCATGGCTTCCACTAAATGACACGTACGGATTGAGGGTTCAACAATTGGTATGCAAAGCAACTAAGTATATTTCTCGCATCGTACCATTCTGTGTAAAGCTCAGATTTGGACATCCTTGAAGTTGGAATTGCAACTGTTGGATTCTTCTTCTTGGTAATGATAACATAAGTGTCTGAAACATCAATCTCTGAACCCTGTGGCAATTTCTATTCGAAGGAGTGCAAAAATGAAGACAGAATGTATTTGAGTGTCTTGTCTCCTAGTGTAAGACCCGCGCATATTCTTCTCCCTGACCCAAATGGAAAATAATTAAAATTGTTGCATGAATAACCTACTCTACCATTACCATCATTTAGAAACCTCTCAGGTTTGAATTCCAATGGATTGTCCCAATACTTTGGGTCCCTTTGTATAGCCCAAACATTCTCGAAAATACTAGAACCTTTGGGTACATGGTACCCTCCAATTATGCTAGATTCACTTGGAGTACGAGGTAATAGGAAAGGAAGAGGTGGGTGCAGACAAAATGTCTATTTAATTACAACATCTAAATATTGTAATTTGGGCAAATGGGATTCTTCGACTAAGTTATCCATCCCCATGATTTATGTTAATTCTTCATGGACTTTTCTCATTGTCTCTGAATGTTTCATCAGCATTGCCATTACCCATTCTGACATGGTCGTTGTTGTGTCAGATGCAGCCACCACTATGTCCTATTTAAGCATGAGTAAGGTGATTAGTTGAATTGAAAATGGAAAAACAAAAAAAAAAAAAAAAAAAAAAAATTTGATTGATGTCTAGGAATTAGCTAAAAATATAAATGGCCAACTTCAATTCGGCTCTAAACTAATAAGACACAAAAGTAGAAGAGTGGACAAATACATATCAAAAGCACGACCTTGTGTTGGGTCATGATAATTGAATATGCACCGTTGTTCTACTCCCTCATTTCCAAGAGAACATGCAAAAGGTCCTTTTGTCTTGTCTTTGTCTTCCCCCTCTTCTTTGGCCTTGGCCAAACTCTTCATCTGTTTATCCGGTTGGGACAAATTGCTAAAAAGAAGTGGTTGTGGAAGGGGGTTAGAACACAAAATTTTTTCACTCTGTGATTAATCAAAGGCATAAAAGGCCCAAATTTCTCAAATGGTTTTATTGGATGGCACAACATTGGATAGTGTCGAGTCTGTTCACTTGGGCGCTGCACATGTTTTCGGGATTTTCTTTCAAAGTCTTGCGACATGGTGCAAGCTGATTTATCAAGCTTGATTGTTCTGATTATTTTGGACGTGTATAACCAAATGTTGTGTGCGGAACCGATAGAGAATGAAGTGAAAGAAGCTGTGTTTTCAATTCCTTAGCAAAGTAGTCCGGGGCCCTATAGGTTTGGATCTGGTTTCTATATAAAATATTTGGACATTATTAAAGATGATCTTATTGAAGCTGCTAGGGAGTTCTTCAGGGGTGGTCTTTTAACCAGGTCCTTTACATCATCTTTTATTATTTTGATTCCGAAAGTGCCTGGCCCGTCTAGCTTTGATAAATTCCAACCTATTAGTTTGTGTTCAGTGGCCTATAAGGTTTTTTCAAAAATTATTGTGGCTCATCTGATTCAGATTATTCAGAAGTTGGTTTCCCATGAACAAGGTGCTTTTGTACTGGGATGCAGTATTTTTTAAAACATCACCCTTGCCCAAGAGATGGTGCACTTTCATCGTAGGAAAACTTTGGGTGATAATGTCATGCTAAATATTGATATGGCTAAGGCTTATGATCGAGTGGATTGGAGCTTTCTCTTGGAAGTTCTTAAGTCCTTCGGCTTCTCCAATATTTTCTACAATTTGATTGGTGAATGTATAAGGTCTCCTTGGTTTTCGGTGATGATGAATGTAACCTTTAAAGATTTTTTTTCAATCTGCTCAGGGGCTACAACAAGGGGATCCTTTATCTCCTTATCTTTTTATTATCATGGAGGAGGTGTTAACCAGATTGCTTAGAAAAAAATTGGAGAATGGTCGGATTGGGAGATTTTATCACCCAGTGGGGGCTTTTCTAGTTTCTCATTTGTTGTATGTTGATGATCTGCTGATCTTCTCTAATGGGGGGAAAAATCTATTAAGCGACTTGTTGAGATTTTGGCTCTTTACGAAAGTTGGTCCATTCAAAAGATAAGTTGGGAGAAATCGGTGATTTTTCCTTCTAAATTAATAAATCCATCTCGGAAACATGATTTGTTGAGGGTGACAAGATTTAAGGAAGGTCATTTTCCTGTGACCTATTTGGGTGCACCGCTTGTTACAGGTAGACTTACTTCTCACATCATTGAGGCGCTAGTTGAGAAAATACGGAAAAAAGTGGCGGGCTGGAAATTCCAGTTACTTTCACAAGGTGCTCGATTAATTTTATTGAGACATGTGCTATCTAGTATACCTATACATATCATGTTTCGGAGGGGACTCTTGATTGGATAAATTCTATATTAGCCAATTTCTTTTGGGGCGATGTGGAGGGAAGAAGAAAATTGCATTGGAGATCATGGGCTAAAATCTGCAAACCTACTAACGAAGGTGGTTTGGGGCTGAGGGATTTACATGAGGTTCAGAAGTCTCTACACATGAAGTTTGCATATCGCTTATTAACGTCCGAAGGGTTGTGAGCAGATTTTTTTTCATGCTAAATATCTAAGGGACGGCCATCCTTTGTTTTGTGCTCCCAGAGCTACGGATTCGAGAATGTGGAGGTCGCTATTGAAGCTCGTTCCGGAAGTTATAGACAACGTCTAGATTCTGTTGCGCAATGGAAATTCTTTTTTTTTTTTTTTTTTTTTTTGGTTTCATAGATTGTTAGCTTTGGGTTCTCTATCAACCAAAATTCAAGATATCAGTAATAAGAGACTTCGTATCAGAGACTGTTGGATGGATCAGGCATGGAATGTTGATCTTTTGAGGGCACTATTGGGAGAGACAATCACGGAAGAAATTTTGCAGACCAAAATTTATGGGCACACTGGGTTGGATATTTGTGTGTGGAAACCAACTTCGGATGGACAATTCATTACTACTACTGCGTGGGACGTAATTCAGGAAAAAGGGATTCAAATGCCATGGCATGAGTGGCTTTGGAACAGGTGGTTGCCGAAAAAAGTTTCCATCTACAACTAGAGAGCTTGGTTTCAAAGTTTGGCAACAGATGAGAGAGTTCAAAATAAGGGGATCTCTCTTGCTTCTGCGTGTGATTATTGTATACCGCATGCTAGGGAGAGTATTGATCATGTTTTAGTCACAAGTCAGATAGCCTCTCATGTTTGGGAATTTGCGAGTAGGCTTTTGAAGGTGTCGTGTTTGATGTTCAGTACTTGGAAAGCTAGAATATCAGCTTGGATGATTCGCGTTAAAAAATCCTCTTTTGTGGGTAAGCTTATTGGTATGCTACATTTTATTATCACTTGGTGTTTATGGACTAGAAGATGCAAAGTACGTATGGAGGGGCTGGAAATTAGTGTGATGCAAGTGTGGACCTCAGTTAAAATGTTGCTAAAAAAGATGGCGACTGAGTTGAAAGTGCAACGGCAACTCAACAAAAAGGATCTTGATGTGCTAAATGATTTAAATTTGGAGATACCAAGAATTATTACTCGAAAATGTATGCTTGTTAAATGGTCAAAGCCTCCGTCGGGATGGATTAAGCTTAATTGCAATGGGAGTTGTCCAAATAATCCAGGGTCTTCTGAAGGTGGGGGTATCTTGCGAGATATGGATGGAAATTTTAAAGTAGCCTTCTCGGCTCATTTTGGTCTTGGAACAAATAATAAAGCTGAATTGAGAGCTATTTTGGAAGGGATTCGGCTTTGTAAAAGCCTATATTTTTCTAAGATAATTATTGAAAGTGATTCTAAGTTGATTGTGGATTGGTTCAGGTTAGGGAAATGCACTCTTTGGTATTTATGGGACTAGTGGAATGAGCTTAGTCATGAATTACAAGGAATGGATATCCGTGTCATTCATCAATTCTGTGAAGGGAACCAAGCGGCTGACTTTTTAGCTAAACAATGTGGGCTAGGAAGTAATGTAGTTTATGGAGATTTTTGACACTTTCTGAGATTCTTAAAGGGTGTTATTCGGATAGATAAGGCAGGGTTGCCTTCAATACGTACGTAAGGTTTGTTTTATTTGTTTTGTTTTTAGGCTTCTTTACAGGATTTTTGCTAGGCATGTTTAGTTTATTCTATTAGGATTGTTTAGTTCCGTTTTGCTTCTGGTTGTGGTCTTTTGCTTTCTGATTTTGCTAGGCATGTTTAGTTTACTATTAGTTTATTAAGCATGTTTAGTTTTTTTCTATTAGGCCTGTTTAGTTCCGCTTTGATTTCTGGGTGTGGTCTTTTGTTTCTTTTGTTCTCTTTTTGGTTGTTTTGTGTTTTGGAAGTTGTTCTTTTCCTATTTGTAAACTCCCAGATGCTTGATTTGTAACCACAATATTCCTCTACTATAAGTGAGGGTTGGTTAATAAACTTGGGATGGGGTTGCTATGAGGGTGGCTACCAGCTCTTCAAAAAAAAAAAAAAAAAAAAAGTACTTGTTCATGCTTTGGGAAATTCCCTTTGCTTCCCATACGATCCCTTGTAAATTAAAACTTGCTAATGCAAGGAAAAGGTCCGAAACATTTGGTTTTCCCAGTAGGAACATTAAATCCGAAAGCATATGCTTAAACTCAGCTCCAAACTTAGCCCCTTCCTCACCTCGTAGTGTGCCGCCCCACAACATGTTCATGATGGCATTCATTGCCATCACAAATACCAGTTCTCCTAAATCTATTGGGGTACCTATTTTGTCATACACATTTTTAATGGTGTTCCTTACCTCTTCTCTTCGAAAAGCAAAGGTAGTATCAAGATTTGATGCACTAAACATCTCTCACACAAACATTTTTCGCAACATCTTCTAGACAGGACCATTCGAGGAAAAAGTAATATTGGCTCCCCATATGTGACCGCAAGTATAGCTCTGTTCGCATCACGGCTGGAAAATATTGCGTCTTGGTCATGAAGAACTTCTTTAACTAGCAAGGGGGAGCTAATCACAATGCACAACTTATTTGCAAGCCAAACCTACAGATGGAGCCCTAGATCCCACACAATTGCTCAAATTTTGTATGAAGTTCTGTATCTATGTAACACCCCGCTCCCCAATAAAAATATTTTTAGAATTTTTGGAAAACCGGTGTGCTACTAAACATGAACTTAAAAATTTTTTCTTCTTAATGACGCACCAGATACGAAAGATTCTATAAATAAAATATACTTTATTAACTAAAAATCGAAAATATTGTCTGCAGAAGCTCTTTATTTAAAAAAAAAAAACTCGAAAACTCAATTGGGCTTCTATAATAATTGGCCCATTAACCTAATTTAGGCCCAATGAAATTATCTATAATTTATCCTTAATAATATTGGATCGGGTTGTTACAATCTCCCTTATAAAAATTCCATCATCAGAATTTGCTATACTTCAAGAACCTATGTACGTATTCACTATATTATTTCAATGTCTTTATTCTAAATCCTTGATCAATTAGTCGAAAGTATTATTTCCAGACTTTTAGTTCTTTGATATTTATTCTTAGAACTCACATAATCCCCCAAAAAATGTAAACCTTGATATTTGTTTTGGATTACAAGCCTAATAATAATTTGACTAGACGATTATCCAAATTCCACATAAAGTAATTAAAACTCCCTACATGCAATAATAACCTTAAACAAATAGTAACCTAAAACTTCCCAAAGTTTGGATCCTAAGTCCTACAACTCGTACTTGGCGATACCTATAGAATATAAGAATACCACCAATCATCATGAAGTACCATACACCGTACAGAAATCTACATCATAACTTCAAAAGCCATTGAATTCATCCATAGTTTCTTCAAATAAACGCTATAAAATATAAGACTATTCCCTCGTAAACAAAATGCATCATCAATCTTAAAACCAAAGATTTCGAACCTCATATTTAGAAGCTTCCTTACCTTATGCGCTAAAACCCTTTCACATAGTAGGTGCACTTCAACATGCATGTATCTAACAAATATTTAATTAATAATTTTTTCTCCATCAAAACAATAAAATAGTAACAGTTAAAAATACTTACTGCAGAGCCGAAGTTGCCTTGGGGAGGCCTTGGCCTAGACATTCATTTCCTTCCTTTTCAATTTTCGAAAAACTCCTCTGCTTTTTAAAAAAATTTCTTTGCAAGAAGTTTTCCTCTCTTTATTTTGAAAAGTCTATAGAATCTTTTGGCGTGGCTCTGATACCAACTGTAACACATGCACCCTGCTCCCCAATAAAAATATTTTTAAAATTTTCGAGAAACCGGTGAGCTACTGAACTTGAACTTAAAAACTTTTTCTTCTTAACGATGCTCCAGATGCGAAAGCTTCCATAAATAAAATAAACTTTATTAAATACTTAAAATTCAAAATAGAGTCTACGGAAGCACTTTATTTTAAAAAAATATTAAAGTATCATTTGTCTGTCAAAATAATTTATTTGAACCTTTAATTATAAACTAAACATGACATAAACTATTTAGGCCTTTGCCTTGCCTCCCTAGGTAAAGTCCTGTCTTGCAGTCCCATCCTCATAAAGATCAATACCTGGGTGGTTATAAACATAAAAATATATAAAAATGAGTTGAATATTCAATAATCAACACATCAAACAGTAAACATAATAAACATTCAAATTTTCTTGAAAATCATGCACTCATAAATACATACGTAAATAACATAAATATGAATGTGAACTTATCTTTCACTTATCATAGGCCGATACGCACTGTTGACCCCGTCAGTTAAGGTTAGCGAATCTAGGTAGCTTTCGATTCCGCCCGTGACTGCCGATTGCGAAATCCATACATAAGGAAAACATACTGGTGCACTACCAGCATATACGACCTGGCAATACAATATGCCCATAACATAGGTACCGTCTCCATATCATAACATAGGCCGTTATATGTCTTATCATTCATACTTCATCATAATCATACTTGCATACTTGTCATATCATAGATTTCAGATGAAATCACATTCCTTCATAACATGTTGTGATACATGTTTCCTTACATAAAATCATAATTTTTCATAAATATTTTAATACATAAATCTTCACATAAAATCATGCATGACTTTTTATAAATTATTTTTATGCATAACTCTCACATAAAATCATGACTTTTCTTAAATCTTTTAATGCATAATTTCTTTCATAACATCATGAATTTCATAAATAATTTAATGCATAAATCTTCACATAAAATCATGGATTTTTCATAATTTTATTATGACTTCGGTATATAAAAAGGGACTTACAATGGAGGGCATACATGCATAATATTTTTATAAGAGACATGCAGTTTACCATACATACGTGTAAGTGTATGATCATGCTATTTACCTTGCAGCGCTAATCCACTATTTTAGGCGCGTAATCAGTCACCTATAAAAATAAACACGTAATTTGCATAAATTTCTAATTAAACATATGATTTTATTTAAAATCTAAACTACTAAAATAATCTATATTTCCTAAATCTAAAATCTTCTTAAGACTAAATTATTCTCAACTGTTAATCCTAAAAGGGCAGGGGCATTTTGTAATTTAACTAACCATCTAAAATTCGTGCTACTGGTTTCACGCATTCGGGAATGTGCGACAGGTGCTTACCGTGAGCTAGGTAACTAGTGGCAACCTGAGTGAATTTCGATGGTGGCGCGGTTAAGAGCGGCGACAACGCACTGTGGGAGTGAGAGAGAAAGTGATGAGAGAGAGAGAGAGATGAACAAGAGGGAAAGAGAGTAAGCTGTTGGAGTGAGAGAGACTACATAGAATACTCACCAAGAAGGCAGCAATGCGGCGACAACAAGGTGGTTGGGTAGCGGCAGGTGGTGGAGGCTTGTCCTCCGGCGTCTTTTGCTTTTAGTAGTGTTGTTTGTGGCTGCGGCAACTGGTGGGGCGGTGGCTTACAGGTGACGGGTTAGTTGAGTAAAATTCTTTATTTTAGGTGTATAGAAACAAAGGTACGATGGTTGTTGGTTGTTTCCGATTTTCTGTTTGCTTGAGATTGACCTAGCGGCTCTCTTAAAAGGTGGATGCGATGGCTGAGCAGTGGGCTATCACGGTGTTAGTGCAGGGGCGGCAATAGAAATGGCAGAAAGGTGTAGTCATTGGTTGTTTTGGATGGCTTGAACATACGGGGTTGGCATGAATCGGGGTTGGCTGTTGCTTTCAGTGGTCCTCACAGAGGAGGTCTTGGGTGGTGGAAGGTTGCACATGGGGTACGATTTGGACTTACGGTCGCACACATGCTATGGCGTTGCCCTGAAGGGAAAGGCTTTGTGCAGGAGGTTGGGCATGTGCATGGCAGCGTGAATCATGGCGGTTTACGCTTTGAGATGGGAGAGACCGGGGGTTGTTGGCATAAAGGAATGATTGTTTTACCTAGCTTGTGGTGAAAGTACCTAGAGGTGGTGGTTGAAGAGGAGGGTAGCGTGCATGGAAGGGAAGACTTCAAAGGAGTGCGACTTGGAGTTTTCTTTTCATCCAGGGGATGAGCGTACTATATATAGGTGATTCAAAAGAATATACTAGATAAAGAGACGTGCATGTGCATGGGATTGAAGCCGTGGGTATAGACTTATAGTAGTTGGTATGAATTAGGAATCTTAATGGAGGTAGAACTTTAAAATAATAATCTGCGAAGTGGGAGACGTGCATGGCATAGGGTTTTTGTTTGAGTTTTTGGCATTCGATTTAACCTCTAAAATAATCCAATTTGTTCCATAAAAATTTCTCAGTACATAAAAAAAATTCCACTTAATCTAAAAATATTCTAACATGGCATGCCCTATAAGAAAATCGATATCCGCCAAAATAAAAATCTTAGGCCCGTAGTCTATTAACAAAAAAATACTCAAACACTCAATTGGGCTTCTATAATAATTGGCCCATTAACCTAATTTAGGCCTAATGAAACTATCTATAATTTATCCCTAATAATATTGGATTGGGTCGTTACAACCTATAAACGGAAGGTACCCTACTATCTGCAAGCCACAAGGATCTGGTGGCAATGGAGGTACTGCGGCCTTTCTTTGTTTCTTGATGGCCCATAGCGACCATAACATTGCAAAAATAATGATCGAAATAGTGAGAGTTGAACTAGAAAATCTCTCGTCACCAACGTAAGACCTCCATCATCCCATCGTAGAAGCTGCATTCAAATGTAGGGCGAAGTGAAAAAAAAGGATCAAAATAAGGGATACGTATTTAATGTTAGTTGTTTTGAAGCATTGCCTGGAAGGCAAGGAGGAAGATAGAATGAGACTTATCAGTGTTAAGCATAGATATTTCATTTTTTAAAAGTCTTAGATTTATAAAGAGATTTTATAAAAATAATTTTAAAAAGTTATTGTGATTAGATTTAGTCCGTTAGATTTATTTTATAAAAGTAATATTTTACAATTTGATTTATCACAATAGTTGACAAAGATCTTTTAATTTTGTGATTGAAATATTTCTCTTTCTAAAATGTATGCTTTACTGTTCATTAGTAGGGCTGGAATCACATGTACGTGGCACTTGCAGTTTGAGTGATATGGGTATAAATTTCATCAACATATTGACCTTTTACAGTTCAGTTAGTTTGATGGTTTTTTTTTTTTTTGATATTTTATTTTAAACAGTGACATGGCTTTCCTTTTTTGAGCTCTACTAGGGTTTGTTGGTTTATACCGTGCGCCTGATATGGTTGCAGCCATGGGTCCTTAGGGCCCACAAGCGACGACTAGGTGACTGCGGCGCACCTTTGCTGATATGGTTACGTAGTCTCCCCAGGCTCTTCCGGAAGTGGTTGTTCCCTTTAGGCCGTCCTGAGTAATTGATGGTGAAGTGTGTAAGAAATTGAAAGATCTGCTGAACCGTTCAAGTTTTCGTTGGTCCTAAAATTTATTCACAAACACCCAACGCTGGATGTTATTCGGTCCTCTATTCGAAATCGTTGGGGTTTGGTTTCGCAGCCGGTTTTGTCCTCGATGCGCCAACCAAGAAATGTGTTTGTCAGGTTGTTGAATGAGGAGGACTTTTTGAAGGCAATGTCGAGAGAAGGGACTGAGATTGATGGTGTGCAATACCATGCTTTCTAGTGGCAGCATGATTTTAATGAAGAAAGGGAGCGTTCCTTGGTCCCTATTTGGGTTGTATTGCCTGGCCTACCTCTGAACATGTACCATGAGTCTTTCTTGAGGAATATTGTTGCTCCATTTGCTACATTTCTGAGACGCAATAACAAAACAAAATGTGCTACACGGACGGATGGGGCTCGAGTGTGTGTGGAGATGGATGTGGCAAAAAATCTTTTCCTGGGCTCTGGATTGGAACTCCATATAAGAAATCGAGCTTTTATATGGAGATCGTTTATGAGATGCTTTCGGCGTATTGCTGTTGATGTAATGTTCAAGGACATAACTCAAAAATCTGCCATTGGCGTGATGGGGGAAAGAAGGAGAAGGAAAGACTCAAGGCAGAGGGTAAAATGGTGATGCAAATTTGGTGTCCACAAAATCCTGACGAGGGTGAAAGGAAAAATGTGGTGGAGTCTGAGGTCAGTCCAAACTCTGTTCCTGGGAATATAATTGGTGTTGAAAATCTGGGTGCTTGCTCCTCTCCGATGGAAGTGGTGATGGTCCAGGAGACTTAACTCCAATCCCCTATAGAGAAGGATGTGGCTGAGAATCGACTTGTGGCCGAAGAGAGTGGTGAGCGGGGAGAAAATGCTAAGGATTAGTCAATGGTATTGGTGAAGGGGGTGGTGCAGGATCAACACATGGTGTTGGTAGAGGAAGAAAATGTAGGGGATACCCTACCTCTTGGGGATGGTGCTAATGAATTGAGTGCTGAAGATGGTTCTTCCAAAGGTTTGGATGGGGAGCTACCCATTTTTGTTTTGGATGATCATGGGACCTGTGAGAATGTCTCCAATTCATTGGGAGGATATTCTTCGGAGTCTGATAGTGAGCCACCAGAGCATTTTGGAAAATCAAAAGAATGTCCTTCGGATAATGAGTCTAACGGCATGAGGCTTGATGAAAAAAATGTAAAGTCTATTAGAAGTTCCTCTAGGGTGCCTGGCAAGCCCTCTCGCTTGAATCTATAATGTGAGGTCCTCTGTTTTGGAATTTGCGTGGGTTCGGTACTTAAAAAAGGAGGCTACGGAAATTAGCACAACAAAAGAAATTAAATTATGTTATGTTGGCAGAGCGTTTTGCAAATGAATCAAAGCTGATATGGTTAAAAAAAATTTTACAATTTGAGGATTGCTACTCAAACCAAAGTCATGGTGGAAAAATATGGTTACTTTGGAAGGCTGATTTGCAGATTACAATATTGAATGCTAGTGCACAACATGTCACAGTGTCCGTTTCGTTTGAAGAAAAGCTACTTTGTATTTCAGTAGTTTTTTGAAAATGTTGTTATCATGAGCATCGAGAGATGTGGCGTTTATTACGGAATGACATCCCGAGTGGGACAGCTTGGTTAGGCCTTGGAGATTTTAATGTGATTCGGGATGAGAAAGAATGTCGTGGAGGAAGGCCTCTGTTAAGGGTAGCAATGGAGGATTTTAATGAGTTTATTGATAGTTGTGGCCTAATGGATATGAAATCGGATGTAAGTAAATTTTCCTGGTGCAATGGTCAGGGGGTTTGGCAAGAAGTTGCTCAAAACTAGATCGATGCTTGGTGAATTATTTGGCGGTGGAGGTGTTTCCTGATGCTATAGTGCACTATTTGCTGAGGATGACCTCGGACCATGCTCCGTTGATGATTGATATGAAACCTGTTGCCTTGCGTTATGGTCCATCGGCCTTTAAATTTCAACAAATGTGGGTCTCACATGTGGAATTCAAGAAGGTGGTGATGGATACTTGGAAGGGGTCTTCAGGCGAGATGGGTTTATTTGGCTTAGCTGGAAAACTAAAAAGAATGAAGGTTGTTCTTAAGGACTAGAATGTTAGGGTCTTTGGCAAAACGAATGCCCATATTTCAGAGCTGGAAGAGCGAATTGAAAGCCTAGAAGTTCAGCTCCAAAACAGGTTTTCAGAAGAGATTGGGTTAGACATGTTGGTTGCTCAGGAGGAGTTGGCATTTTGGACCCAATGTGAGGAAACCAGCTTGTCGCAACTGGTGAAATTAAGTTGGATAGCGAAGGGCGAAGCTTTGGAAAAATTCAATAAAGCGTTTGGCTCTGTCTAAAACGATGGTTCATGAAATGCGACTACAGAATGGGGTTTATCTAAGGTCGCTGGAAGATATCCATTCGGGTGCAGTGGAATTTTTTAATCAATTTCTTCAAGCCAGGCCACATCGTGGACTTCGGGATTTATTTGATTTGGTAAGCAGAGATATTTTTTATCATGAATATACTTTGCTTTTGATGCTCCCTTCAAGCCAAGAAATTAAAGAATCCATGTTTTCGATTCCCACTGATAGTAGCCCGAGACCAGATCGTTTTGGTTCAGGCTTCTATCGATCATGTTGGAATATTGTGGAGATGGATGTGGTGGAGGCGGTTATAGATTTTTTTCGAGGAATTCCCTCACCAAGGTTTTATTCTTCCTCTTTTGTTGTTTTAATTCCAAAAGATGCTAAGCCTTCTGGATTTGACAAGTTTAGACCTATTAGTTTGTGCTCAATGATCTATAAAGTGTGCTAAAAAATTCTTGTCAAGTGCTTATCTCCCATCTTGAGTCAACTGGTATCCCCGGAACAAGGTGCCTTTTTGCCAGGTTGGAGTATTTATGAGAACATCTCATTGGTACAAGAAATGATTCACTATACTAATAAACCTGTGTAGGGTGGAAATGTGATGATTAAAGTGGATATGGCAAAAGCATACAATAGCATCAATTGGGAATTCTTATTGTATGTGATGAGATCTTTTGGTTTTGCCGAGGGTGTTTGTGATATAATCAGGAAATGTATCACCTCTCCATGGCTCTCGGTGATGATGAATGGCATGACTAAATGCTTCTTTAAAGTGGTCGTGGTCTGCAACAAGGTGATCATCTTTCGCCATATTTATTTATTTTGGTTGAAGAAATTTTGTGTTGGCTGCTTAAAAGGAATTTTGTTTCTAGAAAAATTGAGCCTTTTAGTCATTCTCGTGGCTCCCCCCTTGTGTCACATTTATTGTATGCTGATGATGTGGTAGTCTTCGTTAATGGTGGCCGTTCATCATTAGGAAAAATTTGGGATATTTTCCGAATGTACGAGGACTGGTCGGGGCAGGCTGTTAGTAGTGAAAAATCGTCAATTATCTTCTCCAAGTGAGTTCCACTTGCTAGATGGCGTCGGCTACTGCGATTGACAGGTTTTTCGAAAGGCTTGTTTCCAGTGAGATATTTGGGAGCTCCACTAATTTCTGGTCGTCTAAGTGTGCTCATTTTGTTGATATAGTGACTCATATTAGGGAAAGATTGGGGGGTTGGCAGCATCGATTTTTGTCAAATGGTGCGCGGCTTCTGTTATTGCGGCATGTGATCTCTAGTATGTCGATTCACTTAATTTCAGTCATGCATGCACCAAAAATGGTGGTGGCGAAAATCAACCAAATTATGAGCAATTTCTTTTGGGGGTCTTTTGAGGGAAAGTTAAAACAGAAATGGAAAGCTTGGCATTTTCTTTATAAGCCAACAAGTGAAGGGGGGTGTCGGGATCAGGAGATTGGTGGAAGTTCAGCTTGCTCTATTTATGAAAGTTGCTTGGAAAATTATGACTGAGAACTCTTTATGGTCAAAACTTTTTAAAGCTAAATATATTAAAGATGAACATATATCTTTGGTTGAGGCGAATAAAGGCTCTTTATTCTGGAAGGAGATCTTGCGCTATGTTCCACAAGTTTTGAGTAATGTGAAATGGCGAATTCGAGAAGGGAATATCTCCTTTGGTGAGATAAATGGCTTGAAAGTGGCCCTCTGGTAAATGAATTTCCTATCCATGATAGGCCTCTGTTAAAAGTATGTGATTGCAGGATCGAAAATGGATGGGATGTAGACTTATTAAGGAACTTAGTGGGAGAGAGTAAGCTGAAAGATATCTTAGAATGCTTGGGTGGGTCCAAACAGGGTGCGGATATACTGGTTTGGAGTCCTAACCTGAATGGTAAATTCTCGACCAAATCCGCTTAGGAGTGTGTTAGAGTAAAAGCTCCTAAAATGACCTGGTCCTAGTGGATTTGGCATGCTGCTCTCCCAAAACAATACTCGATAAATATGTGGAAGGCTTTCAATTCTTGTCTGAGTGTCGATGAACGAATTCGTAGGTTGGGTGTTCCTTTGGTATCCAGATGTGCATGCTGCGAAGGGGGTAATTCAGAAGACCAGTATCATATTTTGGCAACTGGGAGGGTAGCCAATGAGATATGGCGCCACATCTCTGTTTTATTGAGCATGTCGTTTGTCCCAAACAGGAAATGGAAACATAGAGTTGAGCTATGGTTCCGTCATGCAACTCGATCCTCACAAAAAGGTAGCCTAATGGGGCTCATTCCTTTAGTTGTAACTTGGGCCTTATGGATGTGGCGTTGCAAAGCTCGGATGGAAGGTAAAGTTGTATCAATTGAAGCCTTATGGATTTCAGTCAAAGCTGCTATTTCTTGGGTTGGAATGAGACAAAAAGCTGGGAGGAAAATTCAGGTGGGAGACGTACGGATGTTGGAAGATTTATCTATCCCTTTTTATAGAACCCAAACAAAAGAAGATATGCATTGTTACATGGCTAAAGCCGGCTGATGGATGGGTCAAAGTGAATGTTGATGGAAGCTGTCTTGGCAATCCTGGCCGCATGGGGGCGGGTGGTATTATTCGTGATGACAAAGCGAATTTGTTATTGGCTTTCTCGGCAGGTTTAGGACATGGTACTAACAATGTTGCTGAATTTATGGCCCTACTCTATGGTTTACGGTATTATAAGGAAATGGGCTTGATGAAAGTTGAAGTGGAATTGGATTCCATGCTAGTGGTTCATTGGTTGGAGAAAAAAAATTGTGGAATTTGGTACCTTGAAGACTACTAGGATGAAATCCTCGAGATATTTTCAGGTGGACAGGTTGTGTTTCGTCATATATTCAACGAGTGTAATGCAGGTGCTGATTTTTTGGCTCGACTGGATACTCAGTCATTCAAAACTTGGACGAGTTATGCGGATCTTCCGCATAAGCTGAAAGGAATATTGAAAGTGGATAAGTTAGGCCTTCCTTTATTGAGACGCTAGTATAGGGTCTCTTTGAAATAGCATTTAGTATAATGTTCTTTGTATCCACAGTTTTCCTCTGCCATATGTGAGGATATTAATAAATTCCAGAAATTTCATCCTCCTTATATATATATATATATATATATATATGTATAAAATAGTTTGGTGGTTTAGTAGAACATAATTAATATTTTACTTAATTGTTGATAACGTGTCTTGAAAAATCATTCAAGTATAGAACTTACGGAGGTTTATGGAAAAACCCCTTTAATACCATATTTTAATCTTTCTCTCTCAATTTTTCTTTCTTAATTTACTTACAACTTTGTTTCAAATTTTCGTAACCAAGAGTACTACCTTTACAATGTAATTTTTTTTTAATTAACTTTGAAATATTTTGCATGAAATAAGGGTCTCTTGGTTTGAGTTCGAGTTTGCTCAAATCTTTTTCTTTTTCTTTTGTGCTATCTATATATATATATATAATGATTGTGAGATCTTAATTAATTTGACTCGTTTTATTATCTTAACATGCACGACTCATTATATCAAATTGGTGGTGTATATATATGCTGTAACCGGCCACTTATATAATTCGTTTAATAAAATGATCATGCACCTAAAAAAGAAATGATTATATATGTTGAATTAACACAAACAAACTATATCAATCCATTTTGCTTTAATTAATTTAAATGGATTAAATTGAAATAATTTATATCTTATAAACAATTTAACTTGTATCAAAGTATTATATGTATTCAAAACTAGAATATTAACAAAATCAATTTGAAAATTGATACCCATAGCCATAATTAATACACATTTCCAACTTCTCAACACTTATCTAGATATCCAAGGAAAATAAACTTTTGATCCCATAAAATTCATCTAAATAATCAAATACATAAAAAAAAAAAAAAATCATATTCTACGAGCCCATTGCAACAATATTTATTATCGATACTAAATCGCTAAAGGTGAAAAAAATAAAAAATACCACGTTCACATGTAAATATCTTTGATGTGATGGTTTGTATGAACCCGTCACGATGACGTTTGGGGACTGTCACCAATTTCAAAGCGTCACATGACAATTTTGTTGTATTGTATTTTATATTCATCCAATTTATACCAAGAGTTAGTCAATTTGGGGGACACTTTTTGGACTCCTGCTGACATGGCCTTTAAAAAAAATTTAGAATTGATCAAGAAAGGAAGAGAACCACGCTTCACGAAGAAGCTTTAGATTGGTTTCCCGCCCAGTACAAACCTGAAACCAGTGCACCTACGTCTCCGCTGGCCTGTCTCCTCTCCGAACGTCTTAGCATGTCTCTCTCACAGGAAGAGAACCATGAAGAAGCTTCAGCTTGCTTTCCCGTTTACGAACCAGTGCACCATTTCTTCTCCAAGTCCCCTGTAAAGGAAAGCCTGAGAGCTTCAACTTTTATTATTTTTTCGGGTTCTTTTTTTCTAATTGGTATCTATTTGCTTTTACCAAAAAGTGATAGAAGAAAAGTACAGCCACCCCCTCCTACCTTCTAATACTAAAACCACCTCTGAAAACCAGAACGTACATTCGATAGTTGTTTGTGGTATCTACCATGGACGTCCACGAATTTTTGGACTATCACCGTTTGGTCAACTCGGGTGTTTTTCCTTATATATTGGTCATCTCTTCTTCGTTGATCGCTCAGAAATTGAAACCTTTGTGATTGTATCGACTTTGTACTAGCTTCTTCAATTCCTTCTTCACTGAGCCTTCCACCTCTCGGTTATTCTTCTTCCTCGACTTCTTCTTCTTCTTCTTCCACAAGTTCCGGTAGCCGCTGCGTGAGTCTCCGTTCTGGCCGTCTAGCTTCGAGAAATTGTTTTTCGTGGGCCTTGATGAACTGTGATTTTTGGCTTGCAGAAACTAGAGGGAATGGGACAAAGGAAGAAGGAGTTTCTGGGGAATGGAGAAGAAGGAGAAGGTTGGGGAAGAAGAGCAAGCTGAAACGCACCGTTTCAATTTAGGCCTTGTTTGTTTTCAAGAAACATCTCATCTCACCTCATCATTACAACTTTTTCAAATTCTAAAATAAAAATAATATTAAAAAATATATTCCAATAATATTTTATTTAACCTTTTAACTTTAATCTCAACTCATCTCATTTCATCTCAGAAAATAAGCAATCTCTTAATCTTCAGTTTGGTCTCTCACCAACAAGCAATCCACACCATTTTATTAAACCCATTCCAAGTCAGCAGAGGTGTGCAAGGGGTGCCCCAATTTGACTATGGGTAGATTTTTTCTTTACACAAATATAAAATAATCTTTATCCATCTAATAAGCTAGATCTAATCAAATCTTGCATTTACAATTATATATATCGCGGCAATTACGACTTGACAAATAAATAAGAGGGATAATAACTACTGGACAAATTCAATCCACGTGAAGGGAAAATTTTGGCCGCATGTGCGAATTAAAATATTGTAGATCGGAGTAATTTGTTGGACCGTAATTTTGACTAGGGCCGCCGTTGACGAAGTGGCAAAATTGCATAGAAACTGTGAAAAAACCAAACATTTAAAACTCCTGAGGAACATTTAAGGTACTGGAGTACTGGACAAGTCTTGTTTGGTCCCCATATATACCTATACAAGACTTGTCTTTTCTAGATTTTATATATTTATAAGTCTTTTCTAGAAAATAATAAGATTCTTATAATGTCTTGGTCTTTGGATCCAAGAGGTATTTTTCAACATTTTAAGGGGAAATTTGTTTATTTTATAAAGCTTGAAAAGATTATTACCCCATAAGTTATTGGCACTAGGTACCGTGATTCTTCTGATCCTTCAAAGGCCAGGTACGTTGCAACTCCACTCCATCGATGGCAGCTGAGACAAAATTCAATTATAAAAAAAGATAATGACTATCCTCTTATCACCCTATTATTTTTATATAGTGTATTTGAATTTTTTTTTTTTATTTTTTTAAAGTATTTTTTTATATCCTTAATCATTAAAAGAATATAAAAAAATATACAACTTTATTAATAGTCACATCTTTAATCATTAAATAAATAAATAAATAATAAACAGTGATTTCCACTTCATCTGACGAAACTTTCCCAGACGTGCTAATAATATTATAATAATGATAAGGTTACTATCCTATTACTTCTTATTTACTACTCTTTTTGTATTTGATATTTTTTTTATTTTTTATTTTACTTAATGGCTAAAGAAGTGACTATTAGGCTCTGTTTAGATAAATAAACTTTCTTATCTCATCTCATCTCATCATTACAATTTTTTCAAATTTCTATATAAAAATATAATAAATAATTTAACTTTTTCAAATCTCAAAATAAAAATAATATTAAAAATTATATTATAATAATATTTTATACAATTACTATTTAAAATATCTCATCTCTTCTATTATGAATTGTTTATCCCAACGTACCCTTTATATATTTTTTTAATTTTTTCATAATATTAGCTAGCCGGCGGGCACACCTATCCGGATGTAACATCAATAGCCCCACAAATTTTTTTCCTTTCCAGCTAATAATGCCTATATAATCCCCTACCCAATCTACAAAAAGCTTTCACCAACAGCCAGCTTTTCGGGTGCTTTGCATAGCCTGATTCAGAGTCTCAAGCTTTGATCTTTCATTGTAGTGACGGAAAACATGTCCATCCCATTCTCAGGAGCTGATCTTTCCCAAAGCATCCAATCCAATGTTGTGCGGAGGACTGCAAATTTTCCCCCCAGCGTTTGGGGTGAACGTTTCATCAACTACACCTCCGATGACGAGGTACGTACGTATATGAGTCGAAAACAATTTCACTATCTCTTTTAACTATAAAATTTGAATTTGTTTACATTGATTGAGTATTGCTAATTAATCAATTAATTATTAGTTTATTTGGACGTTATAACTAGCTTAATTCCATGATTATCACCTGATGCAGTTTTGATAGCTGGTGCAGGAAACCCATGCTCGTAGAGTACGTGAAGTTGAAGAACTGATCAAAGAAGTGAGAAGGGAACTGTTAGCCTCCGCGTGTCAGCCTTCGCAACAGATGAACCTAATTGATGTGCTTCAGCGCCTTGGCGTGGCGTATCACTTAGATAGAGAGATCCAAGAAGCGCTAGAACATATGCATGCTGGCTATCATGACAATAAGGCTGATAGTAGTGGAGATGACAATCATGATCTCTATAATGTTGCCCTTCGCTTTCGACTACTACGTCAACAAGGACTTCGTGTTTCATGTGGTATGCCTTCGATTTGGCATGCATGCAGTCACGCCCCTTGTATATTTCTTTGGATTACGAATTTAGTTTATTCCCTATAAATGATGAGCTAGGCGCGCGCGCGGCCTCCTTGATTTGAGATTTTTTTAAGTGCATTTATTGCATTATATAAGTTATATACTCTTGTAATAGCCTCATTTAACTTGATTATATATATATATATATATATATATATATATATATATTTGTTTCGTGTCTTGGTGTTGAAGCAGATGTGTTTAACCAGTTTAAAGATGAAAAGGATAACTTCAAGGAAAGTTTGAGCACCAACATTCCGGGCATCCTAGCCTTGTATGAAGCTACGCATCTTAGGGTGCACGGAGAAGACATCCTTGATGAGGCCCTTGCTTTCACCACCACTCAACTCAAGTCCGCTGCATCCCATTTAAGCAATCCATTAGCAGCAAAAGTTAATCATGCCTTAAAGCAACCCCTGCACAAGGGCATACCAAGACTTGAGGCAAGGCACTTCATCTCTGTCTACCAAGATGACACTTCACATAAAAAAGCTTTCCTGAAGCTTGCAATACTAGATTTCAATTTGGTGCAGTCGTTGCACAAACAGGAACTTTCTGAAATCACCAGGTAATCAATAGTCAAAGTCAACTAACAATACGTCAAATATGCACTGCTAATACCATTTGGTTAACTTGTAGATGGTGGAAAGATTTAGACTTCGCAACGAAACTACCTTTTGCAAGAGACAGGGTTGTGGAGTGTTTTTTATGGATTGTGGCAGTCTATTTTGAGCCCCGGCACTCGCCTGAAAGAAAAATAGTAACGAAAATTATTGCCATGGCATCCACCATAGATGATATTTATGATGCATATGGCACTCTTGAAGAACTCGAGATCTTTACAGAAACGATTGAGAGGTTTGATAGCTATCAGGAATTAAAGTTATTATTTTTTCATCTTTTTATTCTTCTATTCTTTTATTCATTTTATTCATCTTTCTATCACATGTTAGTCACATGTCATTTTATTTCTACATGTATTAATCCTATAAATACTGCTGCTGTACACGGATGTAAATATATACTTTTTACAAAATAATATTTTTCACTTTACTTCCAGAAGTTTCTTTACCTTTTCTGTCGACCTTTGGTCTGCTAGGGTTTCACCCTTCCCGTGCTCTACTAGGGTTTACTTTTACAACAACAAAGATCATCATTGATGTTGGTTTTATGATTATAATCATGTATGGTAGCAATCTTGTTAACTTCAATTTGTACTTGATTCTTAGGTGGGAAATTAGCACAATAGATGAACTTCCACAGTACATGAAAATATGTTATAGGGCACTCTTGGACATTTTCGAAGAAATTGAGCAGGAGCTGGCAAAACAAGGAAGACCATATCTTGTAATCTATGCAAAAAAAGCTGTACGTAAGACACAAGAAACTCTGTTATTTTTGCTCTCCTAGAACTGGTTGTTTGCCTCGTACGCATAACATTATATGCATGTTAATGATCCTTTTGAGGCATATCAGATGAAAATATTGGTCCGGGCCTACTTCAACGAAGCCAAATGTTTCAACATGAAACAAATCCCAACGATGGAAGAGTATATGGAAGTCGCAATACCAAGCTCCGGTTACCCAATGCTCATAGCCGTCTCATTTGTTTTCATGGGTGAAATAGTTACCAAGGAGGCCTTTGAATGGATCTTCAGCAACCCAAAGGTTATAACAGCATCAGCAATAATTGCTAGGCTCATGGATGACAGTGGGTCACATAAGGTATCAATATATATAGCTGACTAAATTGAAGCTAGTTAATTTGTGAAACAAAATTGACATTATATATATGGCTGACTACGTTTTCTCTACCTTTATGGGAAACTATACATCTATGTAGTTTGAGCAAGAGAGAGGGCATGCTGCCTCGGCAGTTGAATGCTACATGAACCAATATGGGGTCTCTGAAACACAACTGGCATATGAAGAACTGAACAGGCAAGTTTCTAATGCATGGAAAGACATCAATGAGGAATTTACCAGGCCTAATGCTATGCCAATGCCTCTCCTTACGTGTGTTTTAAATCTTTCACGAGCAATAGATGTCATCTACAAGAACGGGGATGGATATACCCATGTGGGGAAAGAGATGAGAGATAACGTTGCAACAGTGCTCATACATCCGGTGCCAATAATAGTATGAGTGTTGGTTTATTGGTACTTCATCTATAATATCATGTCAGTACTGGTACTGATATATAGTTTTATATAGTAAGTTAGATTTACGGTATAATAAAATAGTTTTACTGTACCAGTTCAATCCATGTTAGTTTGTAAGTTTGAAGGAAAATAAATGATCTCACATGAGATGGTATGTACCCTGGATAGCCACTTTTTAATAAAAGGAAATAAATATTGATATACTACGTACCAGATCAGCATTAGCTGACCCTCAATGACACCATATCAGATTCTTCCAAATAACAAAACCTCACAATTTATAGTTTTAAAAATACATCGACACTCCAAATTATCAGAATGACATGTTCACTGAATTCAATATATATTTTCTTAACATTGCTAAAGATATTTATACATGGTTTTTGTACAATATTCTGAGTATCAAAAGAAATAAAATCTGTTACATCAATTGAGAGAAAAACAGACTATACATCACTATCTTCCATATTAATATGCCCCCTCGAGTCCAAGGGTGTGTCTGCAACATGGAGACTCATTCTTAACTTGAAGAATCTGTCAGCTACCAACGGTTTGGTAAATATATCAACTAGTTGATCTTTGGAACTGATGAATGAGATATTTAACGTCTTGGCAGCAACTTAGTCTCTAACGAAATGGAAGTCAATATCTATATGTTTTGTCCTTGAGTGATAGACAAGATTGGCAGCCAAGTAAGTGGTTCCAATGTTGTCACACCATAATGCTAGAGCTTGATTAAGAGGTAATCCAAGTTTAGGAATGTGTGCTTGAAGCCAGATAAGTTCAGCTGCTGATGATGCCATAGACTTGTACTCAACTTCAATACTTGACCTTGCAACAATGCTTTGCTTCTTTGAGCTCCAAGAGATGAGATGTTTACCCAAGAAAATACAAAAACTACCTGTAGATCTTCTATGATCAGGGCAACTAGCCCAATCTACATCCTAGTAGGCTTGTAATTTAAAATAAGTTTGGGAGGAGAAAAACAGACCATGATTGATTGTTACTTTCAAATAACGCAATATGCATTTTATTGCAACCCAATGTGACAATTTTGTGTGTGCATGAATTGACACACCTTATGAACCACATAAGATATATCGGGTCGTGTGAGAGACAAGTATTGTAAACCTCCAACAATACTTCTAAAGAGAGTAACATCATCAAAACTGGGTGAGTCAAATTTTGAAAGCTTTAAGGCTATTGCCATAGGTGGGTTGACTAGCTTTGCATGCAACATTTTACTTCTAGTGAGTAAATCTTTAATATACTTTCTCTGAGAAAGTAATAACCATTGCTCAGCTGTGTTATTTCCAAACCAAGAAAGTAGGACAGAGTGCCTAGGTCTTTAACTGGGAAGGCCAAACTCAAGTCACTAATCAATGTATTAATAGTAGAGGCTTTAGAAGCAGTGATTATAAAGTCATCAACATAAACCAAAAGGAACATGTGCAGATCACCATGAGTAAGCACAAATAGAGATGTCTAAGCCTGAGAGTCTCGAAAACCATAATCAAACAACCATGAACTCAACGGGTCAAACCATGCCCTCGGGGCCTGTTTTAGGCCATAAATTACCTTGTGCAATTTACAAACATAATTAGGATATTGAGGATTGATGAATCCTAGAGGTTGATGCATGTATACCTATTTTGTGAGGGTTCCATGAAGGAACACGTTCTGAACGTCAATCTATCGTAGGGGCCACCCACGAGCAACAACAAGTGATAAGATCAGTCGAATTATAGGTGCCTGGACCACTAGGCTGAAAGTCTCGTGAAAATCAATGCCAGGTTGCTGATGGTAGCCTTTGGCTAGAAGCCATGACTTCCTTCGCTCAATAGACCCATTGGCATGAAGCTTTATACGGTATACCCATCTACAACCAAGGACATTAGAGGACGGGTTAGGAGGGACTAAGGACCAAGTATGGTTTTGAAGTAATGCTTGGTACTCCTGGTTCATGGATTCACGCCACTGAAGATGTTAGAGGCAATGGAATAGGTGGTAGGTGTTTAGGGGGTTACCACGGTAGCAAGACATTGCCGAGAAGGATAGGTACTGTACCGTCCATTTGGATACGAGGTCAAGAGGAGTTGGTGTGTGCTAAGGTGATGATTGGTGAACGGGGTGGAGTGAAGAGAGGAAGATCAGAAGTGCCATGGGAAGGAAAACTAGGGATTTCAGATCGGGAAAAAGAAGGGTGAATTGGGGGAATATGAGATGATGGGCTCTGAGATGAGGGAGGAAGGGAGTTTGGGCCTAGGCTTAGAATAGAAGGTTGTGGATTGAGTATTGGCAAACCAACGTGTCATTGAATTTGAGGTTGAAAGTGAGGGATTGTAATGGGCCGATGGGTTGAATATGGAAATGTGTCTTCTTGAAAGATGACATCTCTGGAAAAATAGAGCCGATTTGTTTTGAAGTCCAAACACTTGTACCCTTTATGAACTGAACTGTAATCAAGAAAGAGACATGAGGTGGATCGGTATTTTAATTCGTGTTGATTGTAAAGACATAAATTTGGAAAACACTCACACCCAAACACATTTAAGAAGTGATAGTCTAGATCACAGTGATAGACATTATAAAAGGGTGTTTTATTGTCAAGTGTCGGTGAGGGTAAACGATTTATGAGATACACGGTCCTATCAAAAGCATCAGCCCAATAGGTGAATGAGAGGGAAGCTTGGGCCAAAAGGGCAAGCCCAGTCTCGACTATATACCTGTGTTTTCTTTCCACAAACCCATTTTATCGGTGGGTATGTGGACAAGGAAAGCGATGATAAATCCTGAGTTTTTGACATATTGGCGTAAATGATTTGAATTCACCACCCCCATCGGTTTGAAGGCTGATGAGTTTAGTGTTAAAGACACGTTCAACATAAGGTAAAAGACTGGAAAAGACATTAATAGCATCAAGTGAACCTAGTGTATTGATCTACAAAAGAGACATAATACTTGTAACCTTGTCTAGAAACAAAGTGAGCCCATGCCCAAACATCGGCATAGACAAAGTCTAATGGTTTATTTGAATGGGCTGAATTAGAAACAAACAGGAGTTGGTGACTTTTAGCTAGAGGACACTTGGTGCACTGTAAACTGGAGGCTGTGGGAGTAACCTTCAAATAGATGGTGTGTAGAATATGGGAGAGTGTTGTGTGATGAAGATGGCCCAACCGACGGTGCCACTGAGCCACGGACGTTTTCTCGCCTAAGTTGATGGATGGAGAGGACGAGGAGGTGGAGGGAGAGGCTAACTCCGAAGGAAAGACGTAGAGGTCGTCACAGATTGACCCTGTAATGAGGGTCTTTCCCTTCGAGATGTCCTTCACAAGGAAGAAAGAAGCATGAAATTCAAAATAACATGAATTATCATTACAAAATTTGGAAACAGAGATGAGATTTTGGGTACCATGTGGGGTCGGAGAAGGTGCTGGACCATGTGAAATTGGCCGAGAAGGAAGTAGGAGCACCATACTGATAGCTATTGTCAAAGCGATGCTTGCACTGTAGAGATACATGTCCAGCTTTTTGACACACTTGGCAGGTTGGGCGTCGATGGTAAGATGGGTTCGGTTGTGCAGTAGGGGTGAAGCTACGGCCACCTCGATTTGGATAGTTGGACCTGCCTCACCCAAGTCCAGTGAGAAGGTATGTGACGAATTTAGGGTCAAGTAAGGGATTACTAGAGGCAACAAGAATATCAGCAAGAGATCTAACTTTACCAAAATAATCAGTGATGCTTTGGTCACCCCGAGTCAGATTAGCAAGTTGAAATCTGACTTGAAACTATTTGGCTTGAGAGTGAGAGGCAAACATAAAGGAGAGGGAAAGCCAAAGTTGAGGAGAGGTTTTTGATGAAAGAACATGCCCTAGGACTGAGTCAGAGAGGGATGGGAACAAGATACTAAGAACTAGTTGGTCATTTCGTTTCCAGGGGGAATAATTTGGTTTAGGCTGGGATGACTTTGGGAGAAATTCAGGAGGAGATATAAGTGTGTCATCAACATATTGATAGAGATCTTGAGCTTATAGGTAGGCAGAGATCTACACTTGCCATAATGGGTAATTATCGGTGGTGAGCTTGGTAGTGACTGTGCGAAAAAAAGGACATGACCGAAGGATTTGGAGAGGGAAGGGGAGAAGATAAGGCCATGGATCAAGAGACTGTTAGTTGAATGCTTCGATACCATATTAGAATGACATGTTCACTGAATTCAATATATGTTTTCATTACATTGCTAAGGATATTTATGCACGATTTTTGTACAATATTCTGAGTATCAAAAGGAATAAAATCTGTTACATAACTTGAGAGAAAAACAAACTATACAGCGCCTACGGTTCCTCTGTAGTAGCTTTTATTTGAGCATATATCTTCTATATTAATACAAATAATACATCAATTGTTGAGCGTAAATCCAATTTGAAAGTTTGAATGTAAATCCAGTTTGAATAAAACCTTTAACGCAAATCTAGTTTCGTCAACAAATTCACAAAGATCATTTTGATCTACAAAGTCGAAACATTTGAGATCTAACGGAGTATAAACATAGATCGAAATAAACAACGATCTAAATCTTAATTCTCACCCACTTGCTAATTAATCCTAGATAACTAGCTAGGGCTGGGAAAAGGAGATTATCAACCAAGGCCTCGTGATCGTGTTGTCATCCTGATCAATACACTTATGATATGCTTTGAATCTAAAATATAACCCCATAAAATATATCTTTTATATACACATATAATATTGTTTTTAAAACGCTATTTATTTATTATTAATTCAATCCTGGAAGCTCGATTCCGGCATTGGAACACCTATTACCATCAGAGACAATTCCAACAGGCCCCATAGTCTGATGCTCAAGGACACTGGAAATCGTTTGACTCTTTTTTTTTTTTCTTTTTTCTTTTTTAGGAATTTGATTTATCATTAATGTAGCTAGCTATCTCATCGATCATCAATGTGCGCGCAGAGTCAATACTGTAGCTAGCTCATCATAAATATTTATTGTTTAATTAGTAACATGTACGTATAATATATATAGTGTGTGATAAGTATTGGCTGTTTATGTATACCATTTTTCCATTCAAAACATATCGAACGCACATGTTTAAATTTCTACGTACTGAAAAAAAAGTATTACGTACTGATCATGTCAAAACATGTGCAATTCACGTGAAACGATCCTTGTTAGATTTTTCCAACACCGTGCGGTCTATCATGTATATTAAACATGATCTGCAGGCAGGCATGCTGTAACGCCCCATTTTCGAAAGTCCGGAGAGTTAGCTCCTATCACTTAAGAACATTTCCAATAATCAATAATAAATAAACAAAAACTCCACAAAATACTTAACTTATTTGTTTGATCCAAAAATTCGTGTCCCTTCATAGAAATATTAAACAAAAACCTCAATAAATAAAATAACATATCCACAATGACTCAAATTATTCATAACTTGACGTACCAAAATAACCGCTAGAGATAAAACTACTAAATATGATCCTCCAAAATACTTGTACCCTTAGCACTCATTCATCTATGATCATCAGAATTTTCCAATACTTCCTACTCTTAATCTCCAGCTGAATTATCAAAGTATCTGAAAAATATTATGGAGATAAGGTGTGAGTTATCAACAACTCAGTAAGCAGAAAGCATATGCTAGTATGTAAACATGAGCAGTTTCACAAAGTTCAGAATGCAGAAACGAAACATTTCAGTTTCAAAATACAAATCTCAAAAATACATATTATCAGAAAATCAGAGCGACATTTCAAACATTTCATATTCAAAGACTCCTTTGGCACAACATGACTGAACATCTTCATCTTATCACATCACATCAGGGCATCATGTCAGAACAGAGGTCATGTTTAACCCCCTTGGTAGGGTTGTGCATTTTGCGGAAAGTCAAGCAGAACATAAATCACCATGTTATCAAAGCGATTGCATTCAAAGCAAAGACCACTATCATATCCCGTGGTAGGGCCAGATGTCACTATTATATCCCGTGACAGAGCCAGATGTCACTATTGTATCTCGTGACAGGGCCAGAGGTCACTATTATATCCCATGACAGGGCTAGAGGTCACTATTAAATCCCTTGACAGGGCCACATATCAAAGCAAAACAGAAACAAAATCACCATATCAGAATCAGAATTAGAGTCAGAATAGAATCAGAAAGTCATGCCAAAGGTTTTTCAGATGCCACATCATATCAAAACAGAGTACTGAAATTCAGATCATTTCACATTTTCCAAAAAAATAGATTCAGAACATCTTCACGTCAAATGCAAATTTATCAAATTTTCATATTCGCTCATTTTTCTTAGTTCGATAACAAATGTCAAAGATAAGCTCATGTTTACACCAGTCTTGCCATAAAATACTATATTCTTATACAGAATTTCATGCGTAATACAGAACAAATAACTGAAGTCATTTCCGATTTCTTTTCATAACAAAATATGCATATTTTCCAAGAGGGACCTCAGTTCATTTTATTTTATGCAAAGTCTAGCATAGGAATCCTGCTTACCTGTATTTCTTAGCTTCTATGAATTTCCTCACAACAGTGCCAAACGCATATCAATCATCACCTATAGAAAATTTATGTAATTTAAAATAAATCTCCATTGAACAGATATCTTATATTTACACCTGAAGTACCTATTTTAATTCCTTAATACTTAAAATTCTCTTAACTCTAAATATCACCACTTTCTAAATTCATCAATATCCACTTAAACGAATATGTACCGAAGAAAATAATCGAATAAATATTATGATAATTACAGAACTCAATAAATACTAATATTTAAATATCTAAAATACCAACAACGTATTATAAATTAATAGAATACTTTGACTACTTTAAAAATCTTATAAAATAAGGCCAACTTAAAAACAAGTTCAATTAAAAACTAAATAGTTCAAATTAACAATATAATCATTTTTGATGTATAATAAAAACCGAGTCCATTCATAAAAACATAACCAATTAAACCAAGCCCATTAAAACATAAACCCATTAAACTAAACCCACGTAACAATATATCTGAAACCATCGTACTAAGGGGCCAACTTGTAAAAACACTTAAAAAAAAAGTTTGAGGTGTTTTAGGGAAAAAATTCAAAGACCAAAGGCATGATGGCATTTTTGTAGTTACCAGGAATATCATGACCATAAAGTTTAAAACTATATGTTAATATTTTCAAAGAGTGCAAGGTTTCTACTTGTTTCTAGGAAAACATAAAACATAACAAAAAAGAAATGGAAACCAAAAGAGAAGGAGGTGTGACAGAGGCTCACCATTAGGGAAAAAGGTCGCGGCAGAGCTGGGCAAGAGAGGGGGGTGGTTGTCTCGACGATGGTGCACTGAGAGAGAGAAATAGATGAGAGAGAGAGAGGACGGAGGGAAGGAAAGAGAGAGCACAAATCAGAGAGAGAGAGAGAGCAACTTTGAGAGAGAGAGGGCGCGTGATCAGAGAGAGAGAGAGAGAGAACATGTTCTGAGGGAGAGAGCTTGGGAGGTGCGGGCTGGAAG
Organism: Juglans microcarpa x Juglans regia; assembly: GCF_004785595.1. Lineage (NCBI taxonomy): Eukaryota > Viridiplantae > Streptophyta > Magnoliopsida > Fagales > Juglandaceae > Juglans > Juglans microcarpa x Juglans regia. The sequence goes on from NC_054604.1 coordinate 19,586,007, forward strand.
AAGAAAGAGGAGGGAAAGAAAGAAGAAGGAAAAGAAAGAAAGAGAAGGAAAAGGAAATGGGTGCGGTGCTGAAAAAAATAAACATAAGCGATTGGGTTTTCACCACTTGTTTACAAAACAACACCGTTTGAGGGGGATTTAGTGGGCTGGGTTGAAGGCTCACGGGTTGGGATGGAGATCAAATGGGCTGGGTCCAAAAGAAAAATAAAACACACTCAAACAGGCCCAGTCCGAAAATAGAAGAGTCCAACAAAAGAAAAAGACAATTAAAATAATTTAAGAGCCAAATAAAAACACTGCAACTCAATATTAATAAAATAAAATAATTAAAATCCAACAATAAAATTATTCATTAAAGCAAAGAGCAATTTAAATGCAAACAATAATTAATATCAAGAAAGCACATCAAAGTAAATTTCACAACTTAAAAATTATAAAATAAATCCAACTAGAAATCCAATAAATTTAAAACAAGAGAACCAATAACTAAATTAATTAAAAAATAATCTTTCCATTAAAAATACACTAAAATATGGGGTATCACACATGCAGGCAGCTAGGGTCGTAAATCAACAGTTTGAGCATGAGTTTTACCAACTTAATGCGCGTTTGGTTCATTTACTAAACAATATATAATTATTAGCTCTTGCACACTTGGCACTCGATCCGTTTATTTTATGTTTTTAGTATTTGCTGATCAATGGCATGCACTACGTATGTATATTCTAGCTTGCAATCTAATTAATCCTTTACATCAATATTAGAAGAAAATTATCTAAAATTTATCTCATCGATTAATGATAAAATAGTGAATGAATAATGTCTTTGGAGGATCCTCCATAAAGGATAACTATTCAAAGGAGTCGTGTAGATCGAACATAGGACCTAGTCGCCCTGTTTATTAGGGCGGATACTCATATGTTTATGAATATGGATAACGTGGTGATTAGATAATTCCGGTACATCAAGGATAAGCCTTATAATGGCTAAGCATTGTGCAAAGTTGATCAATTTATAGTACTCATCCAATATTCTCCACCCCTATATATAGGGGCAATAGGTAACCCTCGAATTATATGATTGAGCATTTTTGAGTTATTATCCCTCACTTATTGTTGACTTAGGCATCGGAGGTATCACTTGCACACCGTACTGCCTACGTAACGATTTGCAGGTTAACAATCACGACTTGTGGTGGGATACATCCTTTACAATGGTCCCTTCTATGGAATTTTGTAATCTATGATTTCAGTTTTTCATTAGACTTCAATGTGGTTCCCTCATGCCGACTGTGACACGTTCTCAAGCAACTTGTGAACTGGAAGCAATGCCTGCAGACATGGAAACACGGTTAGCAGTAACACAAGAAAAGCTAAAAATGGCATTAGACGCCATGGAAAACTTGAGGAAAGAGAATGAAGAACTAAAGCACTGCAATATCGAGCTCAATGATGCTACCATGCCTAGCCAAAGCGAATAGGGAGAAGGAGAAGCACATAGCAATGAGGGAGTGAACGCAGAGGATGTGGAAAAGAAGAAGCTGCATGATGAGCTACGTAGGGAGGATCTTCCTCAGTGGAACAACTGTTAAGCTGCAGGGATTTGCCTTATAGCGCGAAAGTAATGTCGTGCTGCTCCGGCCAAAGTTTAAAGTGCCACAGATAGAGATGTATCATGGGTCTAAGGACCCAGTAGATCACTTGGAGAACTTCAAGAAGCATATCACACTCCACGATTTTCTTGGAGAAATTGGCTGCCGATCTTTTCCCCAAACCCTGAGGGGAATGGCGAGAGGATGGCTTGCAACACTCCGGTCATAATCGATCGATAGCTTTAAAGAGCTAGCCAGATAGTTCTTAACACAATTTATGCCCAGTAGGAGGCGTAGGCGCCCAGCGGCATGCCTCCTGACCGTCAAACAAAGGGAAGAGGAGAGCCTAAAGACATACCTCACCCGTTTTAATAATGAGAGGTTGAGAACAGATGATCAAGACGAGAAGATTAATATAGCTGCTCTGTTAGGCGGGATTTGGACACGCAGCCCTTTCATGGCTAAGTTGGCTAGAAGGACCCCTCTACCATGAGAGATTTTATGGATAGGGCAGATGACTTCATCAATGTCGAAGATACATTACAGGCTCTTGTAGAACCAAGGAAACGGGAGCCAAAGGCAGAGCACAAAAACAGTTCGGGGGACAGGAAATTGCACTAAACCACCAAGACATGAGGCATGAAAGGCAACAAGAGTATAACACTCGACTCATCCACAATAATTTGAATGTGCAAGAAAAGGAAGAACTAGAAAGAGAATACCGCCAGCCCAGAACTGGCAAATGCTACTGCAAATATCATCAAACAGAGTCACACTTGACAGTGGACTGCACCACCATGAAGAAAAGAGTGACCGAACTGGCGGGCACTAGAGAGCTTGAACGAATGGTCGTGGAGTGAGCAAAGCCCAAATGACGATTTGAGAGAGGACACAACCCACTTAGATTTATCAGCCCGGATAGGTAGCGCCCATCAAGGGTAGAAGCCCGTAATAATGACAGGGACAAGGTGCCTCAAAATAACGATAGGGATTGGGCGCCCCTACGAGAAATTAGGACAATAGCAGGTGGATTTGCTTGGGGCAGAACATCCTCATCTAGCAAGTAAGTGCACGCCCGAAAGGCGAGATAGGAAGAAATCTATGTTGTGAACAGGTCACCCAAGCACCAAAAACTTGACGCCTCAGTAGCTATCTATTTCGAGTAAGAAGATTGTGAATGAGTATTGTACCCTCATGATGATGTGCTTGCAGTAACCCTTTTGGTCGTTAATTACACTACCTGGCGCATCCTCATTCACAATGGGAGCTCATAGATGCCACTAAGTTGAGAACCTCTCCGACGCCTCCGAAGGGCTTCTCTGGAGAAGGCGGGAAGAGGGATGCGCACCACGACCACCATGATTGATTTTTTGGTTGTGAAGGTGCCCTCCTCATATAATTCTATACTAGGGTGACCAACACTGAACAATCTCAGGGCGATTACATCCACGTACCACCTTAAAATGAAGTTTCAAATTGAAGGCGAAGTGAGAGAAGCACGAGGCAAGCAAGCCCTAGCACAGGAATGTTATGTGCAGGATCAAAGGAGTAAAGGGGGAGAAGTATACACTACCACAAGTAATGGCAACCAAGCCACCTAGGAGGACGGCTAGACTACATTGCCCCTACTCCCCATAGTCCTTTTTGACAGGGGTGTGGAGGTGAGGGACGAAGAAAACTTATAGGTTCCAGAGGCGAATGAGCCCTTGGGGATTGTAACATTATACCCAGATCGCCCCAATGTAACAACTCTGATTGGAACTCAAATCCCCCCCAAAAATTGAGAGGCCCTAAAGCAACTGTTAGTAGAGCACCGGTATGTATTCGCCTGAAGTCACGAAGATATGCCCGGGATCAAGACCAACATTATCGAATACTAACCGTGCATGGACCCAATGCACAAGAAGGTGTGTGAAAAGAGAAGATCATTCAGCATGGAGAAATATATAGGCATTGCCGAGGAAGTAAAACACCCGCTCGCCGTAAGGTTCATCAGGGAAGCCCATTATCCCGAATAGCAATCCAACGTTGTCCTGTTGAAGAAACCAAACGGAAAGTGAAGAATGTACGTGGACCTCACCCATCTAAACAAAACCTGCCCAAAAGATAGCTTCCTACTACCATGAATCTATGTTAACGTAGACGCCACTATGGGGCACAAGATGTTGAGTTTTATGGATGCCTATTCAGGCTATAACCAAATTTGAATGCACCAAGTAGATGAAGAGAAAACCTCATTTATCATAGATCGTGGGTTGTATTGCTACCAATTCATGCCATTTGGCCTGAAGAACATAGGGGCAGCCTACCAGAGGTTGGTCAACTAGATGTTTAAAAATCAAACAGGATGGACTATGGAAGGTTATGTGGATGACCTATTAGTCAATAGCAAAGAGCCCGCCCAACATTTGGCCGACCTAAGAAAGGCCTTCATAGTACTACAAGAGTACAAGATGAAGCTGAACCCATTGAAGTGTGCATTTGGAGTAGGGTCAGGTAAGTTCCTAGGGTTCATCGTGTCAGAAAGAGGAATTGATGTGAGGGCCCAAGTTTACCTTGTGTGTGTCTTTTTCATTATCCTCTTAGTGTGTGAGGCCCAAGTTTGATTTTTAAGCGGGTTGTTGTGTTGGTGTATGTGAATTTTGGGCCCAACCTATGTGGGAGTCCATGAGCTCGAAAAATAAAAAATAAAAAAAATAAAAAACTAGGCTCCTTGTTGCAAAAGACGCCGTTTTTGGACTTGAGGGGTGAAAACCCTAGTTTTCTTACTTTTCTTTTCTTCTCTTCTTCTCCCCCCTCCTGCGTTGCCCACTTCTTCTTCCCTGTTATGTGTTTTTTTCATTTTCTTTTTCCCTTGCAGGCAGGGGTTGTGCCACCACCCACATCCACCACCATGCCACCTCCACGTATTGACATAGTTCATGTCTTCCCTGCCACTGTCAGACCACCGCTCGTCATCCCAGTTGTTGTCGAGTCCGCCACGCTCTGCGCATGTCATCTTTTGGCCATGTGAGCACCACTAGTCACACCCATCACACACACACACATGTCTGGTCACTGTGAGCCCCTCCTCTATGGTCTCCACACTGCCTGGTGTGTCCAATCGCCACCAAAGGTGGCTTTTGTTGTGGGTGGGTCTCTCGCACCTCTCCCTCTACGAAACCATCCCAAAACACCTTCTCCTCCTCTCAAAAATTGTCTCATCACTTTCCTCCCCCACCAATCTTCATTTATGTAGCCTTTAAGAAATTTTTCTCCAAGCTCCACCATGCGCCACTGTGACCCACCACTTTTAGTCGTGTTCCAGTGATCGTTTGACCACCTCCTGGCCTTCCCCTACTGTAACGTCCGTCCTTGTGGTGAGACTTTTTATAAAATATTTTTATAAAGGACGACGAGAATTGCCATTCGATTTAAAACTTTTTACTTGTATACCCAGGGTGCAAAACTCTACGTTTATATCATAAAATGTGCTTTTAGAATAAAAAAGATTTACAAAGGAAAACATTATTCTTACAATAAAAGGGTCCCTTGATGATTAAAACTCGTGCCTAGACTCTGTGCTCTTCCCCATGGGTCGTGTCCGTCCTTTTCACTTAGTTCCTGTGAGGGGGAGGGACATGCATAAAAACTAAAATGAGTCGACGACTCGTAAGCATTACTTCATACAATTAAAATATAACAACATAGGTTTCCATTCATGCATTCATCATTCATACATACTATACGTACATGCGTGCATGCATACGTTCGTTCATTGAAAACATCACTAGACAGGGTTTTCTTTTGAAAGGTACTTTCTTTTAGTAAAAATGTGTCCCGTCAGTGCCTTCATTTCTTCAAGAATGCGGTACATTCATGTATAAGTGCGTTCATTTGAAAACATCACTGGACGAGATTTTCTTTTCATAAAACGTATCCCCCGTCAGTTCCTTCATTTCTTAAAAGTTCGTGCGTTTTGCGTTTATGCATACATGCGTTCATACATACATACATACTTTCTTATCACTTTCATAGGCCAGTACACACTGTTACGCACCTTGTGTTGAGGTTAGCGGTCTTCCTTTGGACCCGGACTCCACCCATGGCCATGGGTTGGGAATCCCTTTCAGTCAGGGGGTAGCACTGGGTGCACTACCAGTACTACTTACCTGGCATTGCAATCTGCCCATTCATTGGTACCCTTTTCATTCATTCATGTGGCCGTTACATATCTTCACACATTTCATGCTTTCATGTCTTTCTTGCTTTTCATTCGTTCATTCATGTCAGCTCTAAAGACCTGGAGCTTTCATTCATTCATGCTAGCTCTAAAGAGTTGGATCTTTTATTCAGTTCTTTCTTTTCTTTAACAGTTTAGTTCATGAGAAAACATTTCTTTTCATGAGAAAACATCGTTTGGGGTGTTAGCCCGGAAAACATCTTTCCTTTTTCAGTTCATTTCAGTTTAACAGTTCGTTCGTGGAAGACTTCATTTTAAAACATACATGAGCTTAAATGTCGACTTTCATGGCATCCATAAGCGTCACCTTAACCGTCGTCTTTCATGGCATCCATGAGCATCACCTCATGGCGCTCATGAAAGCATCAGTTCGTAGGATCCATAAAAGCGTCCCTTTTCATGCAGTTCGTGGATTTTCTTAGAAAATACATACAATAGATACATCGTATAGTCATCGACTCACATGCATACAATTAATACTTTCGTTGCGTAAAAAGGGGCTGCCAAGGAGGGCCGTACATATGTATACAATTGAACACTTGGTATTTTCTTTTGTAAAACGTCTTTCGTGTCTTTTCGTAGAGCATCGTGAGGAAAAACATTTCGTTTCTTTTCTTTATATATTTTAGAAAGACTCTAGAAGAGTATGAACGTAACACTTACCTGAACTCCATGCTACTTGCATATTAGGCAGTCCATTCATGTGCGTGTCAGATGGCAACCTACATGCATACATATAACCTTAACGTCATTCTCTATCTAATGCATAAGCAACTTAAACTAGAAATAGAACTACACATCACTTGGAACACTCTCCTTCTATCCTGTGCACTTACATGCCCTTTACTATGCTAAACCCTTTAGGGACCACTTACGATCACCACATCTTCCAACTCAAAGTCTTGCCTCGAGTGCTCATCCACTAAAGTGAACCCATGACTCACCTTAGGATTAAGACACTAAGACCTTAGTCTTACTCTTCTTACTAACCACATTCGACGCATGATTCTGACCGATGGAATCACGCATCCCAATCCTAACAATACACCCGTCACTACCTTCATGCACGTTAGTCCATACTAAATCCTCATTCCCATCCATACAAGCCACACGGCTCTAAGCCAACTCTGAGGCTTAAGCACTGTGTAACTGTCCTCAGGACAGATTACCCATTACATATGGTAAATCCGTCCGGTACATGTGTCTAACCAGATTAGACATGTACCTTACTCCCCTTATCACCTAAGATCAACATATAGCATGTTGATCACCTGCTCGGAGGGACAAGGGCCATACTCCGATAGCAACCTTCTCTTAACCCGGCTAGCATGACTGTTCACGCTACCCGTCCCTTTTGACAATTCATCCCAACACTTAACACGACAAAACTCCATTCACAACCACGCCTTATATCATGTCATATAGCTCGAGACTATGCCCAAGCTACACCATGACCATGTCACGTCACCTGACATCCCGCTACGTCATTCTTACATTAACCCTTAACTCATCACGAGTACTAATCCTCACGTACTCCTATTACATTGTGACATCTCGTCACGATCCTGCTACATCATTTCTACACTAACTCCTCACCCATCACAAGTATGACTGTCAGTAACCATGTCACTTTGTGATGTTGCCCAGTCATGCTTCAGCTGTGTACTCTTACACTTGTTCTGCTACTTCACGCATACTCCTAGTCGTAAGTCTATCACGGTGACAATTGTCACCTCAGACTACCGGCTATGCCATAACTACTTCGGGACACTACTCCACAGTTCCTGATACTACTCATCACGTTCCATGCCACATGGAATGCCGATGCCTCGTGGAGTACACTCCACATTTACTCCCTTTACACATGCTACGACCCATCACCATTATGGCATACGCGCCACAAGGTGCATTACTGCACTACATGGAGTACATTCCTCGTGTACTCCCTTCACACACGTTACGCCACATCACCATTTATGCCCAGCAGGAAGTAAAACACTTGCTAGCCGTAAGGTTCATCAGGGAAGCCCATTATCCCAAATAGCAATCCAACGTTGTCCTGTTGAAGAAACCAAACGGAGAGTGAAGAATGTGCATGGACCTCACCGATCTAAACAAAGCCTGCCCAAAAGATAGCTTCCCCCTACCATGAATCTATGTTAACGTAGACGCCACTATGAGGCACTAGATGTTGAGCTTTATGGACGCTTATTCAGGCTATAACCAAATTTGAATGCACCAAGTAGATGAAGAGAAAACCTCATTTATCATAGACCGTGGGCTGTATTGCTACTAAATCATGCCATTTGGCCTGAAGAACACAGGGGCAGCCTACCAGAGATTGGTCAACTAGAAGTTTAAAAATCAAATAGGACGGACTATGGAAGGTTATGTGGATGACCTATTAGTCAATAGCAAAGAGCCCGCCCAACATCTGGCCGACCTAAGAAAAGCCTTCATAGTACTACGACAGTACAAGATGAAGCTGAACCCATTGAAGTGTGCATTTGGAGTAGGGTCAGGTAAGTTCCTAGGGTTCATCGTGTCAGAAAGAGGAATTGATGTGAGGGCCCAAGTTTACCTTGCGTGTGTCGTTTTTTTTATCCTTTTAGTGTGTGAGGCCCAAGTTTGATTTTTAAGCGGGTTGTTGTGTTGGTGTATGTGAATTTTGGGCCCAACCTATGTGGGAGTCCATGAGCTAGAAAAAATAAAAAATAAAAAAAATAAAAAACTAGGCTCCTTGTTGCAAAAGGCGCCGTTTTTGGACTTGAGGGGTGAAAACCCTAGTTTTCTTACTTTTCTTTTCTTCTCTTCTTCTCCCCCCTCCTACGTTGCCCACTTCTTCTTCCCTTTTATGTGTTTTTTTCATTTTCTTTTTCCCTTGCAGGCAGTGGTTGTGCCACCACCCACATGCACCACCATGCCGCCTCCACGTGTTGACATAGTTCATGTCTTCCCTACCACTGTCAGACCATCGCTCGTCATCCCAGTTGTTGTCGAGTTCGCCACGCTCTGCGCATGTCTTCTTTTGGCCATGTGAGCACCACTGGTCACACCCATCACACACACAGACATGTCTGTTCACTGTGAGCAACTCCTCTGTGGTCTCTGCACTGCTTGGTGTGCCCAATCGCCACCAAAGGTGGGTTTTGTTGTGGGTGGGTCTCTCGCACCTCTCCCTCTACGAAACCGTCCCAAAACACCTTCTCCTCCTCTCAAAAATTGTCTCATCACTTTCCTCCCCCACCAATCTTCATTGCTGTAGCCTTTAAGAAATTTTTCTCCAAGTTCCACCGTGCGCTGCTGCGAGCCACCACTCTCAGTCGTGTTCCAGTGGTCGTTTGACCACCTCCTGGCCTTCCCCTATCCACTCCCGACTTCCTCCTCTCTTGATTTCACCCAACCCGTGACCTAAGGCTCACTTTATTTCGCCACTACTCTGCCATGCTCTACCTCACTCCACCCCAAAATTCCCCTCCTCCACCCACTGCCACAGCAGATCTATCACCCATTAAATTTTTCTAGTTGTAGATCCCCTTCAATTTGTCTAGATCCACCACTGCCGCCATCGTACTCTGCCGCTCTAGACGCCACTACAGTAAGCCACATGCCACTCACCTTATTTATTTATCTTTAGGCAACGCCAAATTTGAATAACTGTTTTTCTTCCATCTACGCAGCGACAGCGCTCACGCATCCTCACGGGATAGTTCCGCTGTTGTAAGTACATTCTTGGATTGACCCTTGAAATACTAACGTGGAATAAATTATTTTCGGAATGTTGTTACAATCTAGTTGTGCTGGAAAAGTGGTCGGGGGCCCAGTGGAGTGTTGGGTTATATTAATGTAAGTGGTGATGAATGTCGGCCTGGGGCCGGGTGGAGCATTGGGAATCACGTGTAGTTTGGAAATTGTGAAATTGTTGGGACAGTGACAATTGTGGTGTTTGTATGGTGAACTGTATGCTGCTTGGTTGTATTATGCCATGCCATCCAATAACTGCCTATTATGCATCAACATTTTTATTGTTATTGCTTGTCATGATTTGCTAATTGTGCTCTACCCTGTGGTTATGTTGTGAAACCGAAAAAGATAAGTTTTAGTTTCAAAAGATTAAAAGCATATTTTCTGGGTGCGTGCATTTCACGACCTTAAGCCGATATGAGGAATTATATCGATTGATCTCATTTGGTCATTCGGGAGCATGTAAAACTGAGTAATGTCCCCTTGGTTGTCGTCTGGAGACGACAGACTCGACTGATGCGGTAATGCTCTTGGTACGGCTCCGTGACCCTTTGTTGTTGGGGATGTCTAGTTACGTAAGCGCTGGGCGCAGAGCTGGGCATCGCTCATTACAAAGTCACACTCATAGTCATTACTCATGGTGTGATGAAAGGAGCCAGAGTGTGTGGATGGTCCCCAGGGTAGATCATGGTACACATCGTAATAAATGAATGTCAACTGTGTACAACTGTGATTTTCGGCGTGAGTGGCTATAATTTGAAACAATTTTGGTAAAGGTTACAAAAAGGGGGTATTTTGAGATAATCTCTCATGGTTGATGTGCATGTTTGTTTGGTATATTTTCATGTTCTAAATTCCTAGTTGTTAATATGTAGTTTTACTTGCTGAGATTGCGAAATCTCATTGTGGGGCTCCCACCTACGGTTCACAGAACCGTTGACTTTGATGCAAAGGACAGGTTTGAGCATGAGGGACCAACCCCACCTAAGGAGTGATGACCTAGGGTTTATTTCCATTGTGGTTGATGGACATTATTTTATTTTTATTCAGCCAGATGACTGTATTTACTTTATGGAGGACTTCTTGTTAGGTTGTATTTTAAATTTTTTGGAACTTAGTTTTAGGACTACCTTATTATCCTTCTACTGCGATTATAAACTGTATGCATATTGCATGTTTGCACTTGGCATTGGGGTGCATGACCCGAGTGGCCATCATCCCGATGTTGCGACTCCTACCAAATCACTTGTGGGGATCGAGGGTGCCACAATAGAAGCCTCTTCGGAAAAGTTGAAGTAATCATGAACATGAAGCCACCAAAACATCTAAACGACACACAACAGTTAGCAGGAAGAGTAGCAGCCTTGAATAGGTTCATATCTAGATCCACAGACAATTGCCTCCCCTTCTTTATAGGATTACGGATGGTGCACCCCTGGAACGAGGATTGAAATGAACCTTTCCAGAAGCTGAAGCAGCATTTGATCAATCTACAACTCTTCAGCCAACCTATAGAAGGAGACATGCTCTATACATACCTAGAGGTATCCCCCACGCCGTTTCGGCAGCCCTTGTCAAGGAAGAAGGGGTGGCTGATTAAGTGGAAATAATATGAAAATTAAGCATGAAAATTAAGGGTTTTGGTATGAAAATGAGCACATATGCTTATTTACACAATAGGTTTACAACAAAGGCACCACAAGGTCAAAATGGGAAATACACGTGCAAAAGAATCAATATCTGACCACTTACCTCACACACTCACTCGACACTTAGAGGAAAAAGAGAAGAAGGAATCCTCTCAAGCCTGTAACCCTTGCAGCTTTGCATCTCAGGCTTCGCACCTTAGAACCGCATGGAATTGGAGAGAGCAACAACCTGGAGAGAGAAACCAACAGGAGCACTGGAGAGGATGAGGAAGAAGAGCTTAAAAGGGACCAAGGGATGTACGAGAAGGGGATGTTGGGATTTTTGGCAGAGTCCGAAAATCATTTTGAAAGTTCAGCTTCTAATTTTAGGGTTTTTGGTTTTTTCCTTTCTCTGGATTATGGATCAGTCTTTTTATTTGCTTAATAGCTTGTTTTCATACTGGATGGAAGAGTAATTTCATGACCTAGGTCAAGGCGAACCTTTGGGCAGTAGGGTTTTGAGTGGGAGTTTTGATTTCTTCCCAGTTTTAATTTGTATTCTCCATGAATCTCTGTCACTCTTATAGACATCGGGATTAGGGTTTCTCTGTCTCTTCTTTGATCCATCGTTGATTGAAGGCACGGTGGATGCTTAAGGGATGCAGACCCTAACCAGAGTTGTATGTTGATTGCCAGTTTGATGTGAATTTTGACGAGGTTATTCAATAAATGTGTTGTTAGAGTTTTAATCATATACATTATCAAAATGCTTTTATCATGACTGAAATTGCATTTGAAAGTAAACAAAACTCCCCTAGAATCCATTTGTGTAAAGGTAACCCGAAGCCTAGGTAATTTTTTTCCTCTAAAAGCTTTTCAAAACATTGGTCTTGAGTTTTGAATTTGTTCATCTTTATCAATGCAGAGAATTCAGTTTCATTAGTTTTTTTCATTTTAGTGTGCATCCAATGTAACACCCCGTATTTTAGTGTATTTTCACTGACGGATTATTTTTAATCATTCAAAAATTTATTCTCTTATTTTATAATCACCGGATATTTTAAATGGGTTATTTTATGATCTTTAAATTGTGAAAATTAAATTGTTATGTTTTCTTAATATTTATTTATTGTTGTACATTTAAATTGTTCTTCTTTTAAATTAATTGATTGTGGGATTTAATTATTTTATTTTCATTGTATCATTACGTTAAAATTATTTTAATTGATTTGCTGTTTTAAAATCATCTTCATTGGATCATTTTTTGTGACCCAAGAGGTGAGGATCGGACCTCATTTCTTTTCCCCACTTTTCTTTTTGTCTTTTTCTTTCCTTTTTTCTTTTCCTTCCGCTGCATTCCCTTTCCCCCCGTGCGACACCCTTCTCTCCCTCTCTTCCCGTGCGTCCGCGTCTCCCTCACCCAACCCACAACCATCGCGCCACCGTGGGCGGCACCGCCCCTCCCATCAGCTTCCCCACCGGCCGGCGACCACCTCAGCTCCTCCATCACTGCCGATAGCCCCCACGCACCACACCAAACTGCGGCGCTCTCTTTACTCTAGCGCCGCCGTCGCGCCACCTCCGGCCACCATTTTTTCACCACTTCATCCTCGACTTCTTAGCAACCCAATGCACCTATCCTTGGCTCCGATCTACCACCGGTGAAGCTCATCTATCTCCATCTCCGTTTTGGACTTTTTGGCCTGAAAACCACCATTTGCGCCGCCACCCACGGCCAACCACCACCACCATTGGCTTCACCGACATCTCTAAGCCCTACCCTATCAATTTCGGGTCTTGGATTGTCTCGTTGAAAAGTGAGTTTTTGAGGCCCACGACCATAGTGTATTTTACACTGTTTCATTGCTGAGCCACCACCTTTTGCACCACCGTGATCCTTTAAAAATTATTATATAGCACTGTAAGTATTTTTCCAAAGAACTATCTTGATTTAAATTTATTTTTGCACTAACCCATATTGTTGTGATCTGGTTGGTTATGCCGGACTGAGTTTGAGGAGTATGGAGGTCGGATGGATTGTGGACGGAGTTGTGTGCTTGGTTGGTATTGTGAATTGTTGGTTGTTGGTTTTGGTGTTGTTAATGTACATGGCATATTGCACGCATGATCATGTTTGTAAAGGAAATTGGGTTTTCGTGTACATGCATTCATGTTCATGTGTTTCATGAAAACTGGGTTCTCATGTGTTAAACGATTTTGGGTGCGTGTGTATCACAACCCCAAGCCGAGATGGGGTATTATCTCGGTGGAGCTCCTCTGGTCACTTGGGAGTGAAATATAATGAGTGACGTCCCCTGGGTTGTCATTGGGCGACAACGGGATCGGACAAGATGGTCACGTGCCGACTCCGTGGCCTCTCTGCTGGCGGGGCCTAGAGGATGCTTGGCCACGAACGCGCTGGGCACAGAACTGCACATCTCTACGAAGCCAGGGTGTGCGGATGATCCCTAGGGGAGATCATGGTGCATTGGTTAATGGAATAATGGGCTGTTTTTTGGGAAAATATCGTGTGTTGATTAAAAGGTTTTTATGTGATTCATTTTCTGGGAAAATGAGGTTTTATTGATTTGGGTCATTTTCTGAGAAAATGACGGAGTATTTTTTTTGGGCCAAAATGAGATTTTGGCGTGTGTTGGAAAATATCTATTTTCGGAGAAAATAGTATTTTTGGATTTAATGCATATTTCATCATATGTATACATGTTGGTCGCATTAATGTATTTTTATCTCGTAGTTGTTTGGTTTATACTTACCTGCGGTACCGTTCTATGGTAACGCAGATTTCGATACAGATGAGGCTGAGGGTGAGCCTGAGGAGTCGGCTCTACCCGAGGAGTGATTGGATCACTCGCATTCTGGTTTGGGACTTGTAAAATATTTATTTCGGATGACTGTATAATATTTAAACTTTTTTACTGATTGTTTAAATTGTATTTACAATTCTAGTACGTCGTTGTATTAATTATCCGCTGCGTTGTTTTTGTACACTGTTGCATGTACACACACTTGGCACTAACATTGGGATGTGTGACCATGTTGTCTTCATCCCGACGTCTCGATTCCCATGTCTCCTTACATGGGGGTCGTGGGCGCCACAGGTGGTATTAGAGCAGTTCGGCTCTGGATAAACCCACATGTCCCTGAGGTGAAGTACTAGAAATATTATTTTAAAAATATAAGTTAAATTATTTATTTTAAGGTATCATTTAATATGGATTTGTTATTTATTTTGTTTATGTTATATTATTTTATTTTACTTTATCTTAGTTATTTTAGTGTTACTTTTGTTTTGTGTTTGATTTTGTTCTGGTGTTTAAATGGAGTTAAAGATTGCTATGACAGGAAGATGGTGAGACCAAGAAGGCAAACTAATGAGCCCGAAGATGAATTACCAAGAGATGATGGAAATTATGCCATGGCTAGGACGTTGAATAGGATGACAGAGTTCCTCCAACAGAATTTTTGACTGCCGCAAGGAGATTTAAATAGAGCGGTCCAAGTTGGGTGCACCTATGAGCGCTTCCTAGCGCATAGGACTCCTGCCTTTACTGGGGAGGACAATCCACTTCGTGCTAGGAGGTGGATTGAAGATCTGGAGAGAACATTTGAATTTTGTGGGTGCACGGAGGCCTAAATGGTATTGTATGAAGCTATATGCTGCAGGGTGAAGAGGCAAACTGGTGGCAGACCAAGCGGCAACTCCTAGAAATGGAGTTGGGATCTTTTGCTGCTGTGTCCTGGTAGCGATTCAAGAAGGAGTTCGACGACCGTTTCGTTCCTGTTTCGGTGAGACGACAAAAAGCTCGAGAATTCAATAATTTGGTACAATGAGACATGATTGTCGAGCAATATGCTGGGAAATTCATGGAGCTTGGGCGATTCGCTACTCACCTTATTGCCACTGAGGAGTTGCGAGTTGAGCGTTTCCAGGAGGGTCTGCGCCATGATATACGCAGACAAGTAGCCTGTCTTGAGATTGTGGATTTTCAGAAATTAGTAGATTTGGCCACTATTGCAGAGCGGGAAAATACTTTTGAGATAGGCTCCCCTCCAGGTCAGAAGAGGCGGAGTTTTGCTGGTAAAGGTAGTAGTTCTGGGTCACCGCATAAGTTTGTACAGAGGTCTGGGGCCCATTCGCAGGCAGCCTCTGGAGTTCGTGCAGGAGGTCGAGCTCCAGTTTGTAGCAGGTGTAATAGAGCCCATGAGGGTGACTGTGGCCAGAGAGGGATCCAATGCTTTAGATGTGGCCAGTCGGGTCACTTTGCTCGTGAGTGTCCCAGTCAAGTCCAAGGAAGTCAAGGAGGACGAGGAGGTCGACGAGGCGGGAGGAGCAGCCAGAGATAGTTAGTACAAGCCCGAGTATATGCTGTGATTCCTAGTGATGTGGATTATAGGGCTCCAGAGACCCACGATGTTGGGGTGATTACTGGTATGCTTTTAATTTAATTGTGGGACTTGATGGTTGGGGTGAGTTGGTTTTTGGATTTATCTGGTGTATGTATTTGCTTTAGGTAGAGTTCGTCTATATGATTTTTATGCATGTACCTTATTTGATTCTGGGGCGTCTCAATCTTTTGTGTCTGCTACTTTTGCACGAATGTGCAATTTAGTCACAGAGCCGTTACCACAATCCTTAGTAGTGACTCTTTCAAATGGTGAGCTGGTGTGGTGCTCCAAGGTCGCTTTAGGCTGTCCTTTGGATTTTGGTGGGAGGACATTGGATGCAGATTTGATTGTATTCAAGTTGCTTGGATTTGACACAATTTTAGGTATTGATTGGTTGGATCGATATTCTGCAAATATCAATTGTAGAAGTCGGATAATTGGCTTACAACTTTCGGATGGAGAGTATTTGGAATTCGTGGGAAGCAAGTTGAAAGCAAGACCTACAGTTATATCTGCAATTCAAGCTAAGAGAGATATAGCATGTGGAGCAGATGCTTTTTTGGTTCAAGTGGTGTCTACGCCATCCGAGAAGAAGTCTTTAGTGGACATTCCAGTTGTGGAAGAATTCCCTGATGTATTCGTGGACGAGTTGCCCGGATTGCCTCCTGTTCGTGATATGGAATTTGTTATTGATTTGGAACCTGGAGCGGCTCCTGTGCATAAGGCTCCTTACCATATGACACCGGCTGAGTTAAAAGAGCTGAAAACTCAATTGCAGGAACTTGTTGATAAAGGATTTATTCAGCCTAGTACTTCACCGTGGGGAGCGCCTGCTTTGTTTGTCAAGAAGAATGATGGTACACTCAGAATGTGCATTGACTATCGGGAACTTAACAATGTGACTATTAAGAATATGTATCCTCTTCCTAGAATTGATGATTTGTTTGACCAGCTTCAGGGAGCAGCTGTCTTTTCGAAGATTGATTTGAGATCAGGGTACTATCAGTTGAGAATAAGAGATAAGGACGTACCCAAGACTACTTTCAGGACGAGGTATGGGCATTATGAATTTAAGGTGATGTCTTTTGGGTTAGCTAATGCCCCTGCCGCTTTTATGGATTTGATGAATAGGGTGTTTCGGCCTTTTTTGGATTCTTTTGTTTGGGTGTTTCTTGACGACATTCTGATTTATTCGCGAGATGTGGAAGAGCATGCTTGTCACCTTTGTTTGGCACTTGGAAAGTTAAGGGAACATCAGTTATATGCTAAGCTAAGTAAGTGTGAATTCTGGTTGGAAGAAGTTAAATTTCTTGGACATGTGATTTCCCGGGAGGGAGTGGTCGTAGATCCTAGCAAAGTGGAAGTTGTTTTGTCATGGCCTCGCTCCTCAACAGTTCGTGAGATACGGAGTTTCTTGGGACTTGCCGATTATTATCGAAGATTTGTGGAGGGGTTTTCTCGACTATCTGGACCTCTCACTGCTTTGACTAGAAAGAATGCTGAGTTTGTATGGTCTGATAGATGTAAGAGAAGTTTCCTAGAATTGAAGAGAAGATTGACAATGGCACCTGTTTTGGCACTCCTAGAGCCACACAAGCCATTTGTGATTTTTAGTGATGCATCTAAATTCGGGTTGGGATGTGTTCTTATGCAAGGAGAACGAGTTGTTGCTTATGCATCTCGCCAGTTGAAAATTCTTGAGAGGAATTATCCCACCCATGATTTGGAATTGGCGGCTATAGTTTTTGCTCTCAAGATTTGGCGGCATTATCTGTATGGCAAAGTCTGTGAAGTCTATACCGACCACAAGAGTTTGAAACATCTGTTTACTCAGAAGAATCTCAATATGAGGCAGAGACGGTGGTTAGAGCTGATTAGGGACTACCAATGTGAGATCAAGTATCATCCTAGGAAAGCGAATCTAGTTGCAGACGCTTTAAGTAGGAAGTCTCAACAGGTGGACGAAGCAGAGTCATCAGATTTGGATTCTTCCTTTGCAGGATGAAGAGACTTCTTATTGAAAGTTCATAGCAGGAAGAGTTATTATCTTCGGTTTTGGATGTCCGGGTTTTTGATTTTGAAGAATTGAAGACTCTTCAAAGAAGGGATCCAAAGTTGTTGTCCATCAGAAAGAGAGTCAGAAAGTCTAAAGGACCCTTGTACTATAGTTTGGATAAGGATGGTATCCTTCGGTTTCGGGATCGTAGGGTGATTCCCTGAGATTCAGAATTTAAGGAGCGAATTTTGGCAGAGGCTCATGCGGCTCCTTATTCAGTTCATCCAAGAAGCACGAAAATGTATCGAGATTTAAAGAGAAATTACTGGTGGGAAGGAATGAAGGTGGATATTGCCATGTTTATCGAGAAATGCAACACGTGCCGTCAAGTTAAAGCTGAACATCAAAGACCTGCTGGTAGGCTTCAACCTTTCCCTATTCCTGAGTGGAAGTGGGATGATATTTCTATGGATTTTGTTGTGGGTTTGACGAGGACTCCTAGTGGAAAGAACTCAGTTTGGGTGATTATTGACCGGTTGACCAAGAGTGCCTATTTCTTGCCTATCAATAACACTGACTCTTTGGGTAAGTTGACTCGGTTGTATGTTAAGGAGATAGTGCGTTTGCATAGACTACCCAAGAGTATAGTGTCAGATTGGGACTCGCGGTTCACGTCCCATTTTTGGAAGAGTTTGCAGGCAGCTTTAGGCACTAAGTTGAAGTTTAGTACTGCATATCACCCACAAACAGACGGTCAATCAGAGCGTACTATCCAGACTCTTGAGGATATGTTGTGTGCTTGTGTCATGGAATTTCAGGGGAGTTGGGAGAATCACCTGCCGCTAATTGAGTTTGCTTACAATAACATTTTTCATTCCTCCATTCAGATGGCCTCGTATGAAGCTTTGTATGGGAGGAAGTATAGATCACCGTTGTGTTGGGATGAAGTTGGCGAAAGTAAATTGATTGGGCCTGAGATAATTCAAGAAATGAAGGACCAAGTTCAGTTTATATGGACTAATATGGCGAAGCCCAAAGTCGCCAAAAGAGTTATGTAGATACAAGGAGAAGAGACTTATCATTTGAGATAGGTGATTGGGTTTACCTTAAAGTCTCTCCGATGAAGGAGGTTAAGCGCTTTGGCAAGAAGGGCAAGCTTAGTCCGAGGTATGTTGGCCCTTTCCAGATTATAGAGAAAGTTGGGCTAGTTGCTTATAGAGTTGCCTTGCCGGATTATTTTGGGGATGTCCATGATGTGTTCCATGTGTCGTTATTGAAGAAGAGTTTTAGACAGCTAGAGCCACGTTTTGTCGACCCTGAACGCATTGAACTTCAGCCTAGTCTTACTTATGAAGTTGCCCCGACTCAGATTGTGGATTAGAAAGAGCAAAGGTTAAGGTCTAAGACAATACCTTTGGTGAAGGTGTCATGGGGCGATCCTATGGCTCAGGATTTATCTTGGGAGAGAGAAGCTGACATGAGAGAGCAGTACCCGTATTTGTTCGATTGATTCTGGCGGTATGTTCTTAAGTTTGCTTCTAGTTGAATCTTATTCCTGTCTTAGCCTTAATGTTTGACCTTGCTAATTTCAAGGACGAAATTATTTTTAAGGGGGGAGGATGTAACACCCCGTATTTTAGTCTATTTTCACTGAAGGATTATTTTTAATAATTCAAAAATTTATTCTCTTATTTTATAATTATCGGATATTTTAAATGGGTTATTTTATGATCTTTAAATTGTGAAAATTAAATTGTTATGTTTTCTTAATATTTATTTATTGTTGTACATTTAAATTGTTCTTCTTTTAAATTAATTGATTGTGAGATTTAATTATTTTATTTTCATTGTATCATTACGTTTAAATTATTTTAATTGATTTGTTGTTTTAAAATATCTTCGTTGGATCATTTTTTGTGACCGAAGATGTGAGGATTGGACCTCATTTCTTTTCCCCACTTTTCTTTTTCTCTTTGTCTTTCCTTTTTTCTTTTCCTTCCGCTGCATTCCCTTTCCCCCCGCGCGACACCCTTTTCTCCCTCTCTTCCCGTGCGTCCGCTTCTCTCTCACCCAACCCACCGCCTTTGTGCAGTCGTGCGTGACACTGCCCCTCCCATCAGCTTCCCCACCGTCCGGTGACCCTCCCTCCGTTTCCAGCTCCTCCATTGTTGCCAATAGCCCCCACGCACCACACCAAGCTGCGGGGCTCTCTTCACTCCAGCGCCGCCGTCTTGCCACCTCCGGCCACCATTTCTTCACCACTTCATCCTCGACCTCTTAGCAACCCAATGCACCTATCCTTGGCTCTGATCTACCACCGGTGAAGCTCATCTATCTCCATCTCCGTTTCAGACTTTTTGGCCTTAAAACCACCATTTGCGCCGCCACCTACGGCTAATCACCACCACCATTGGCTTCACCGACCTCTCTAAGTCCTACCCTATCAATTCGGGTCTTGGATTGTCTCCGTTGAAAAGTGAGTTTTTGAGACCCATGGCCATAGTGTATTTTACACTATTTCATTGCTGAGCCGCCACCTTTTGCACCACTGTGATCCTTCGGAAATTATTATATAGCACTGTAAGTATTTTTCCAAAGAACTATCGTGATTTAAATATATTGTTGCACTAACCCATATTGTTGTGATCTGGTTGGTTATGCTGGACTGAGTCCGAGGAGTACGGGCGTCGGATGGATTGTGGACGGAATTGTGTGTTTGGTTGGTATTGTGAATTGTTTGTTGTTGGTTTTGGTGTTGTTCATGTACATGGCATATTGCACGCATGATCATGTTTGTAAAGGAAATTGGGTTTTCGTGTACATGCATTCATGTTCATGTGTTTCATGAAAACTGGGTTCTCATGTGTTAAAAGATTTTGGGTGCGTGTGTATCATGACCCCAAGCCGAGATGGGGTATTATCTAGGTGGAGCTCCTATGGTCACTCAGGAGCGGAATATATTGAGTGACGTCCCCTGGGTTGTCACTGGGCGACAACGGGATTGGACGAGATGGTCTCGTGCCGACTCCGTGGCCCTTCTGGTTGTAGGGGCTAGAGGATGCTTGGCCATGAACGCGCTGGGAGTGGAACTGGGCATCGCTCGTTGGGTAGTGGGTGCTTGGCCACGAACGCGCTGGGCGCGGAACTGAGCATCGCTACGAAGCCAGGGCATGCGGATGATCCCTAGGAGAGATCATGGTGCATTGGTTAATGGAATAATGGGTTGTTTTCTGGGAAAATATCGTGTGTTGATTAAAAGGTTTTTATGTGATTCATTTTCTGGGAAAATGACGGAGTATTCTTTTTGGGCCAAAATGAGATTTTGGCGTGTGTTGAAAAATATTTATTTTCGAGAAAAATAATATTTTTGGATTTAATGCATATTTCATCATATGCATGCATGTTGGTCGCATTAATGTATTTTTATCTCGTAGTTGTTTTGTTTATACTTACCTGCAGTACTGTTCTATGGTAATGCAGATTTCGATACAGATGAGGCTGAGAGTGAGTCTGAGGAGTCGGCTCCGCCCGAGGAGTGATTGGATCACTCGCATTCTGGTTTGAGACTTGTAAAATATTTATTTCGGATGACTGTATAATATTTGAACTTTTTTACTGATTGTTTAAATTGTATTAACAATTCTGGTACTTAGTTGTATTAATTATCCACTGCTTTGTTTTTGTACACTGTTGCATGTACACACACTTGGCACTAACGTTGGGATGTGTGACCCTGTTGTCATCATCCCGGCGTCCCGATTCCCGTGTCTCCTTACATGGGGGTCGTGGGCGCCACATCCAATCCATCTCATTCGCATCTAGGATTCTTAGAAAAGAAGCAAAAACTATTTTCAACCCCTTGAGTCTTCTGGTGTGAACAATCTGGCTTACAAAGCTTCCCAGTGACCGTAAGATAGTTGCACATCTCATATCTCACCTTCTTGCTTCCTGTTATTGCAATAAACAATTGCATAGCGCTGAATCTACCTTAATCCCTATGAAATCGACCTTGGGACTCTCAGTATACACAAGTAAGACACCTTCTGCACTTGGGAGGTATTTTAAGAGTAGAGCCAAGCTTTTGCACCATTGCCAAGGATTAAAGGCAAATTGCAGAGGTATCATATCACTACAAAGGAATGGGGGATTGAGTGTGAACCTCTTCAGATTTTGGTGATCTCTGACCTTAGTTTTCTCTGTTTTCCCTTTGATTATTGTGAATAACATTCTCTATAAAAACTTACTAACATCATCATTTTTTTTACTGCCATCACTCTGCACCAAAGCTTGGTGTTAGTTGTGTATTTTTGTTGAGAATTTGCATGTCTGTTTGGAGTAGAGATCATTCTTATCAATTGATCAGATCACATTCAATGACACACTCTGATTGTGAGTCACTTTCATTTGAGT
Organism: Juglans microcarpa x Juglans regia; assembly: GCF_004785595.1. Taxonomy (NCBI): domain Eukaryota; kingdom Viridiplantae; phylum Streptophyta; class Magnoliopsida; order Fagales; family Juglandaceae; genus Juglans; species Juglans microcarpa x Juglans regia. Next base: position 19,608,005 of record NC_054604.1, read on the forward strand.
CATCTTCTGAGAGTCTTAGTACCATGGCTGTAGAAGAACAAGATGGGAGGAGAGTGGGGAATCATAACAGGACTTTCAAAGATTATTTGCAACCTGCTAGGACTAGCTCACGATCATGCATTATACAATCTCTTAATGCAAATAATTTCAATTTTAAACCTGGCATGATACCCCTTATACCTCATTTCCATGGGATGGAGTCTGAGAACCTGTTTTTGCAAACCAAAGAATTTGAGGAAGTTTGTTAAACTTTTATGGATCGAACTTGTGTTGAAGAAGTGATTAGACTCAAGTTATTTCCCTTTTCATTAAGAGACAAAGCCAAGACCTGGCTGAATTCTTTGTGGCCTAGATCCATAAGAACATGGCAAGAGATGCAGACTGAGTTTTTAAAAAAGTTCTTTCCTATGCACAGAACCAATGCACTAAAGAGGCAGATCATGAATTTTGCCCAAAAAGACACTGAAACCTTTTATCTGTGCTGGGAGAGGTTCAAGGATTTACTCAATGCTTGTCCTCATCATGGGCATGAAAACTGGAGGATAATAAGTTTTTTCTATGAGGGTTTACAACCTAAGATGAGACAATTCGTGGAGACAATGTGCAATGGAGAGTTCTTTAATAAAGAACCAGAAGAGGCCTTTGAGTACTTTGATTACCTATCTAAAAATGCTCAATCATGGGATGTTTTAGATGCATATGATAGAACTAAACCTTTAAAAATAACTGGAAGGGGGGGGGGGGGGAATACAACTTGAGAGAGGTGGATGATTTGCATGCTTGAGTGTCTATGCTTTCTAAGAAATTGGAAACCATAGATACAAACAAAGTAAATGAAGTTCAAGTTATTCAGAAAATTCCAGAAAAATGCAATATTTGTGAAGAAGTAGGGCATGTCACTAGTGATTGCCCTACATTTTTGGCTTTTAAGGAAGTCCTTCTAGATCAATCTAACTCTTATTTTTATCTCCAAATCTTTTCCAGGTCCATTTTCCAACACGTACAATCCCAATTGGAGGAACCATCCAAATCTCAGCTAGAGGAATGAGTAATCAGCTCAACCCCCCATTCATGCACCTGGTCCTTCTCAATATACAGCCAATCCAAATTTAGCATCATTGGGGCCACATCAATATCCTGCTACAACACATTTTGGTAAGAGGAGAAACCTTGAGGAAACTATCCAACAAATGGGAACAACCCTCCAGCAGTTCATGCAAGGGCAAGCAGCAATAAATACACAAAATGCTCAAACCTTTAATGACATCAGAGGGACCTTGACCAAGATTTCTGCAACCTTGAGCATCCAGGAGAAAGGGAAATTCCCTACCCAGCCCTAACCCAATCCTCAAGGTCAAATTTATCAAGTGTCAGAAATGGGGGAGGACTCTAACTTGAAGCAAGTAAAAGCTGTCACCACTTTAAGGAGTGGTAAAACTTTTGAAAACCTTACTCCAGAGAGGACAAGTGGTAAGGTTTCTAACCCCATACCTGTTCAAGTTGAGGAAACAACTCAACAATTACCAGCACATTTCCCTACTAGGCTAACAGTTTCTCATAAAGAAAAAAATAAAGCTAAGATCTTAGAAGTGTTCAAATAAGTAAGGATCAATATACCCTTACTCGATGCAATTCAACAAATTCCCACTTATGCCAAGTTTTTAAAGGATCTGTGTACAATTAAGAGGAAGTTGAGTGTGAAGAAAAAAACATTTGTCACTGAGCAAGTCAGTGCCATAATTCAACACAACACATTTCTTAAATTTAAAGACCTTGGATCCCCTACTATTGCTTGCATCATTGGGAATTCAAAAATTGGCCATGCCTTGCTAGACTTAGGATCTAGTGTCAATTTGTTGTCTTACACTATATATGAGAAACTGGGGCTGAGAGAATTGAAATCAACCTCCATAACCTTGCAATTAGCTGATAGATCGATTAAAATACCGAGGGGAGTGGTGGAGGATGTTCTAGTTCAAGTTGATAAATTCTATTATCCTGTAGATTTTGTTGCCCTTGACATGAAGCTGTCTGTTAATTCAGTTTTTCAAGCCCCTGTAATTTTGGGAAGGCCATTTTTGGCTACTTCTAATGCCCTAATAAACTGTAGAAGTGGGGTTCTTAAACTCAGTTTTGGCAACATGACTCTGGAACTTAATATATTTAATCTGTGTAGACAACCTCAGGAAGTGGAGGAGCCTCAAGAAGTGAATCTGTTGGAGGGCATCATTGCAGAATCTTTCCCTCTAATTACTAAAAATATTGAAAAAGGTGTTGAAACACTAGAATCTGCTAACGAACCACTGCCTGTGTTTCATGTAGGACAATCAGCAGCATTGATGCTCAAGGTTGAGTAGCTAGGTCCAACACAGCCAACAAATAAGGTAGACAAGGACCAAGTCCCATCTTCGGACCTTAAGCCCCTACCCACAGAGCTCAAGTATGCTGTTCTAGGACCTAATCACATTTTACCTGTAGTTATATCTTCCTGTCTAACTAATTGACAAGAAGAAGAGCTATTATAGGTCTTTATAAAACATAAGAATGGCATAGGCTGGACCTTGGCAGACATTAAGGGCATAAACCCTTTATTTCCACTCATAAGATTTACCTGGAGGAGGATTCCAAGCCTTCTAGAGAAATGCAAAGAAGGCTCAATCCTTCAATGAAAGAAGTAGTTAAAAAGGAGGTCCTTAAACTGTTGGATGTGGGTATTATTTACCCCATCTCTGATAGTAGGTGGGTCAGCCCCATACAAGTGGTTCCAAAAAACTCTGGGCTGACTGTAATAAACAATGAAGAAAATGAGTTAGTCCCCACAAGGGTAACTACAGGCTGGAGAATGTGTATTGACTATAGGAAGCTTAATTCTTCCACTAGGAAAGACCATTTTCCCTTGCCATTTCTTCACCAAGTCTTGGAGAAGGTAGCTGGACATGCATTTTATTGTTTGATAGATGGGTTCTCAGGCTATTATCAAATTGAAATAGCACCTGAGGACCAAGAAAAAACTACTTTCACATGCCCATTTGGAACCTTTGCATTTAGAAGGATGCTTTTGGGTTGTGTAACGCCCCAACAACTTTTCAAAGGTGCATGCTCAGTATATTCAGTGATTTAATTGAAAATGGCTTAGAAGTCTTCATGGATGATTTCTTTATTTTTAGGAACATTTTTGAGAAATGTTTGACTAATTTGCAAGTTGTTTTGACCAGGTGTGAGGAGAAAAACTTGCTACTCAACTGGGAAAAGTGTCATTTTATGGCTCAACAGGGTGTAGTACTAGGACACATAGTGTCCTTAAAGGGTATTCACCTTCTTGCTTCCTGTCATTCCAATAAACAAAATCATAGCACTAAATCTACCTTAATCCATCTGAAATCGACCTTGGGACTCTCAGTATACACAAGTAAGACACCTTCTGCACTTGGGAGGTATTTTAAGAGTAGAGCCAGCACAACTGCCCGTGTATTACACAAGTCGCACCTTAAGGGGAGCAGAAGTGAAATATCCAAGAGTAGAGATGTTGGCGTTTGCTTTGGTGACAGCGGCAAGGAGGTTGAGCCCATACTTCCAAGCCCACTCAATCAAAGTACTCATAGAAAGCCCACTTACAAGACTATTGAAGAGACCAGATAGCTCGGGGAGATTAGTTGGATGGTCAATTAAGCTCAACGAGTTCAACATCAAGTACTCGCCAAGAAAGGCCGTAAAAGGTAGGCATTGGCAGACTTTGTTGCCAAATTCTCAGGTTTCCCACCAAAAATGGTCACTGCCTCAACAGGAAAACCTTGAATCCTCTTTGTGGATGGCTCCTCTTGTCATCTTTGCAGAGGGGTAGGAATCGACATAATTAGTGACAAAGGGTAGGAGCACCGCTATATGGAGAGGCTCACGTTCAAAACCACTAACAATGAAGCAAAATACGAGGCACTTGTAGTAGGCTCTTAGTGGCCGAAGCATTGGGGGTGACCGAGGTAGAGGTGAAGTTGGACTCTAAATTAATAGTCAACCAAGTCTTGGGAACATACGCCACAAAAGGAAAAAACTAAAGAAATACATGAGTCGATTCTAGGTGGCGCGCGACCGATTTTTCTGTTTTAGCGTAGCACAGGTTCTTAGAGAAAATAACGTCGTGGTGGATGGGATCCTCTATAAAGGGGGTTTTAGCCCCCTACTACAATGCATCTCACCATAACAAGCATAATACGTTGCAGAAATACATGAAGGGATATGCGAAAACCACTTTACGGGAAAGGCATTGGCCAGAAAAGTGATAAGGGTAGGATACTAATGGCCCAATACACTTAGAGACGCTAAAGAATTTGAAAAGAAATGGGCCAAGTGTCAGATGTATGCACCAATATCACACCCCCCCCCCCCCACCCCCTTAAGAAGAGCTGACTTCCATGACCGCCCCTTGGCCGTTCACCTAATGGGGGGTTGACCTAGTTGGGCCTGTCCTGCCCAGGAAGGGTGGAGTCATGTTCATGATCGTAGCAGTGGGCTACTTTATAAAGTGGGAAGAAGTAGAACCTTTGGTAATCATCACGAGTAAAACCATGACAAAGTTCTTGTGGAAAATGCCATTTGTCGGTATGAAATTTCGCAAAGCACAGTCTCGGATAATGGGTGGCAATTTGATTCAGAGCACTACCGAGAGTGGTGTTCCGAGCTCAAGAGACAGGTCAAACATTCATCCCCAGGACACCCACAGGCGAATGGACAGGCATAGGCTATGAACAAAGCATTGCTATGAATTCTGAATAAGCAACTTACAGACAAGAAAGGGGAATGGGCAGATGAACTACTAGGACTATTATGCGCCCCTAAAACCACAATAAAGACCCTACAAGAAAGACCCCATTCACCTTGGCATACAGGAGTGAAGTAGTAACCCCTGTGGAAGTCGGTCTGCCGAGTTACTGAACTTTCCATTTTTCAGTGCCCAAGAATGATGAAACTATGGAAGAACACCTTGACCTTCTAGAGGAAGAAAGAGAGGCGACTAAAGTCAGAATGATACTCGACAAGAAAAAGAAAAAACATTATTTGAACAAGAGAATCAAACCCGGGACATTCAAGATAAGAGATCTGGTGCTAAGAGAAAGCCCACCACAAAAGAAGAGGGCAAGCTTAGACCCCGATAGGAAGGACCAAACATTGTAGTCGCCAACCACAGGACTGGGTTGTACTGCTTGAAGGATAGCCAAGGCAAAGAACTGCAACACGTTTGTAATGCAGAACACCTGAAGAAATTTTACCCTTACTTATGTTAATTTCTTGATTTGTTAGAAATTTACTGTTGAATTCTTAATTATGTCTTGTAGTAAATAAAGCATCCGTTTAAGGCCAATGCTGACCCACCTAAGGAAAAATGGCATGGAGGTCAATAGACCACGCGACCCTTAAACACCAATGACAAGTCCAAAGACTCGCGGTGCCAAGGAAAAAGGACGCAGAGGTCAACAGACCATGCAACCCTTAAACACCAATGACGAGTCCAAAGACTTGCGATGCCAAGGAAAAAGGGCACAGAGGTCAACAGGCCACACGATCCTTAAATACCAATGATGAGTCCCAAGACTCGCGGTGCCAAGGAAAAAGGGCATGGAGGTCAACAGAGCATGTGGCCAATAAACACCTATGACAAGTCCCAAGGCTTGCGGTGCCAAGGAAAAAGGGCGTAGAGGTCAACTGACCACTCAACCCTCAAACACCAATGAGGAGTCCCAAGACTCATGGTGCCATGGAAAAAGGGCACGGAGGTCAACAAACCACGCGCCCCTTAAACACTAATGACGAGTCCCAAGACTAGCGATGCTAGGGAAAAAGGGTGCGAAGGTCAATAGGCCACGCAACCCTTAAATTCTAGTGATGAGTACAAAGACTCGAGGTTCCAAGGTAAAAGGGCACAGAGGTTAAAAGACCACGCGACCCTTAAACACCAACGTTGAGGACAAAAACTTGTAGTTCAAAGGAAAGTGGCGCGGAGGAAAACAATGACCAGTACAAAAACAAGCCACTCGCAGAGTAAGAAGAAAGAGCCTCATGTAATCAAAGCAAAGTGTAACATGATAAAAAGCCAAAACTAGCTAAGTGTTCCTAACATACACAAGTACAAAAGACAAGAAGAAAGTTTTCATATCATTTACAAAAAGCTATTACAAGTTCAAAAGTGGAAGACAACTATTACAGAAGGCTAAGTGCTAAATTTGCCAGAAGGTGGATGTGGGCAAGGACTGTCAAAGGCATTGCGCAGGGTGTCCCGACCAAAGGTGTCAACAAATTGACGCGAGGCTGCATTAGGTTTAAACGTCTTCAAGTCTAAGTGCCTCAAGAGAGTATGGGGATTGGCCAACAAGCGTGATTTAAGTAGCAACACGCCGCCCCCATACCTATAACCAAAAGCACAATCCCTGACGCCACGTGTCGACGCCAGCTAAGGGTGAAGGCAGACAAGTTCCTCCCTCTCAGCCTCCAAGTTAGACTCTAACATCTTCACCTGCTGGGTCCACTCCTTCAGTCAGGTATCTATGTTAAAAAGTACTTCACTATGCTTCCGCTACTATTTGTTTGCGTCGGCACGATTTTTCCTTTATTCCTTGTGCCGTTTTGTCTGCGTCGCATGCCTCAAAGAGGTCAAGGTTAACTTATGGATGGAATTTAGCTCCTCCTCAAGGGCAAAGAGTTCAAAGAGCACACAATCCTACTCTAGCTCTAACTCCACCTAGGCAAGGGAAAGCTGAGCTTTGGCAAAGTCATGCTCTGACTCCAGCAGTCCCACTGAGAAGCTGTCTAGGACCATCATCTCTCTGGTGCAATAGAGTTTATTGTGAAGGTGGCAAACCTCATCACAAGAATGTCGAAGTCACCTACCAGAGAGTGCACGTAGCCACCCACTTACTGCAGTAGGATCTTTAACTCCGCCCTCTCAACCTTCCATTTCTCAAATTCCCTCTTGGCATTGAAAGGAAATTCCCCCTAGGGAATCCTTAGCCAACTAGCCATGCTACTCACGGCTTCATCCCTAGCAAGACCAGAGGAGGTGGAAGCACCTCCCCATCATCCCTCGCCTTAGGACTGTAGCGGGGACTAAGGGAGAAAGCCTCATGAGATGCCTCTGCTGAGCCCACCCCAATCCTAAGGGCCTTACCCAAATCTTCCATTTGGCAAACAACATCGTTGTAAGCGAGTTCCACATCCCCAGACTAATGTCCTCACTCACGATGCCGCCTAGAGGAACACCCTTCTCTAGGGGAGAGGATTCAACGTCATCACCAAAGCATGAGGGATAGAAACCTGATTACTGCCAGTCCCCAGGTCAAGCGGAGGAGTCTCTCCCCTTGAGATAGTAATGGGCAAAGAGCAAGGAGTTGAAAACTTGCCCTCAGTCTCTTATTCAAGTTATTCTATAACAGGAGCATCGCCACCCTTGTCCTCACCTTGGACACCCCGGTCACCTAGGGCGCCTTCTTCACCTCCCTAAGTTCCCTCGTGGGCCTCCCGGTTGGCAAGGCTCAACGAAAAGGCAGTGTCCACATCCACATTGACCTCGCCGCTTTCCTTTGGCAAATGAAAAGCTTCAAACATAGGGAACTCGAACATCGGACTAGATTCCAAATCAACCTATTGAGGAGGGAGATCAAAATCAAAAGGGGTTGCCAAGTTAGAAAGGGCTTGACCGATCAAGCCCTCAAGGAAGTCAAGACTTGGAGAAGCTGCGTGTGTTGGCGAACAACTAAGGGTAAAAGGCGGGGTACCCTAAGGTTGGTTAGCCATGGGGGAGGCGCCAACACCTATGCCCACAACACCCACAGGAGAAGGCGTATCCATAGTAATAAGATGAGGGCACTTCATTGGGGGAGATGGAGCCACGACCTTGGGCGTAGACTCAGAGGAAGGCTTCGTCTCATCGAGAACGTTACTCCAGGAGGCTCTAATAGGGAAGTCTCGACGTATATCCCCTGAATTGGAAAATTCCCAATCTACGCTAGAGATAAAGAAGAAGTTCCTCGTCCATTGCTTCGCATTTGAATGGTGACTCTCAAAACAAGCCAACCGCTGATTCTTAATCTGAAAGCTACAAATGTTGTCTGGAGAGCTTCTCAAAGAATAAAACTCCAAAAACCCTTGGGCAGTTGAATCTGGGTATTCTTCTTGAGAGGGTTCCAAAACCAAAAGAAATACAATGCAATGCAAGAACAAAGAAGAACCCGCCATGCGTGAGAATGACGTTGCACAGGGGTTAGCTATAGAATATCATGAACATCATGTATCGGGCAATAGAAAGGAAATCGCAAACCATGGGTGATGGCATAGACAGGAAGAGCAACCTTTTCAGCAAACCCTTCTTTGTCGACGCAGCCATAGTGAGAAAGTTTTAGGAGTATTTTGTCTAGAATCCAATAGGTGTGCGTAGATTCACCAAGTCCCTAGTAGTAAGGGTGGAATGCCACCCAAAACCTTTGAAGCATGGGACGTTTTTCACAGAGGAAGACTCTAGGACAAAAGGGGTTTGGGATGTGTTTTGTTGGGCCCTGAGGGTGATGAAAAAGCAATGAGAGAGTGAAGAAGCATAGGGAAAATGAGAGAGGTCAGGGTCATAGATAAAGAAGCCGAAATAGTGGAGTCTCAAGAACGTAAAGAAGACAAGAAGAAATGGGGGAAAAGATGAATAATAAGGAGTAGAGAAATTACGAATAAGTGATGACTACAGATCATCATTACCTGACTAACTGACATGACTAAAAGAGAAAGTGGTGACGGTTACTAGGTAACGTATGCACCTTTCTCAAGTTTGAAATTCCAGCCTCTTGGTAAGTGGAAATGACGAGCAAAGTATTTAATAGGCCAATGAGGTAGTCTATAGGTCTAAAACCCCTAGTGAGGTAGTCTACAAGTCTCAAACTCCTTGTTTGAGTGAAGCGAGATATTTAAATGTTGAAAGCAAACAAAAAAAATCCTTCATTGGTGAATTCCCCATGCTTACAAATAAGAGGAATTAACAGGGTAACTGGAGGATTTAATATTGGTCAAGCCCAAACTAGGGGCCCAAGGCCCATCATCCATAAATGGTAACTATTGGATCGAACACAGGCCCTAGCCACCCTGTTTATTAGGGCAGATAAGCCCTCATGTTATGGTTATCGATAACGTGGGAATTAGATAATTCCGATACATCATAAATAAGCCTCATAATGGTTAAGCATTGTGCAAAGTTGATCAATTTATGGTACTCATCCAATATTCTTCACGTCTACATATAAGGGCAACAGGTAACCCTCAAATCATTAGATTGAGCATTCTTGAGTTATTATCCCTCACTTATTATTGACTTAGGCATCAGAGGTGTCACAGGCACACCGTGCCACCTACGTAACAATTTGCAAGTTAACGATCACCACAGGTGTGGGACACGACCTTTACAGTCTGTATACTTTCATCCTAATCGGGAATATCCACGTACGTAGGATGTCATGGCTAAGACAGTGTTTGATAACTGCATGCATGTCATTATATATATGTCAAAGTTAAAGAGGCACTATATTGGGTCCAATTCTAGTAAGTGCATACTTGAAATAGTGGTTGGTAATATAGATTTTAGCTTTAGGACTTTTAGCTGTAGAGCTTAAGTGATCACAACTTCTACTATTAAAAAGTTATTTATTGATTGGTAATCATATGTCTAAATTAGCACTTTCAAATATGTTATATTTGTTTGGAAACAATATAAAAAACTTCTTTTTAAGAAGATCAATTCCATAGGCATCACGCATGCATGGATGCATCCAGTTTCAAAAGAAAAATGATCTAATAAGCTTAACATAAAAAAATAATAAAGTGAGCACTACTATAGGCATAAGGAAAATGATAACTTTACAACTATTTTACAACTTTTTTACAACTCTACATGAAATTGAGTGAATTTTTGTAATATTAAAATTTATTTTTAATGAAGTGACATGATCAATACTACTCTAGATAGGATAGAGTAAAAAGTAGCTAGAGTGTAAGAAAGTCCACATGTAGGAGGCACGGGTAGTCGAAAGGTTAAGTTTGATGACGTGAAAACACAAAGATAGAAAGTTGGAGTCAAGATTGTTTTACGAGTCATAGAAGTCAAGATTGTTAGAGCAATCCCAATGGCTTCTTCATTCTATCCTTAGAAGAAAGGAGCTTAATGTCTCTAATGATGATCCCAACTGAGAGACTTGACCAGCCTATTGGATAAGTACCAAAAAGGGGCTTAATGTCTCTGATGATGATCCCAATGACTTTCCTCCCTTTGTTGGACAGCCTTGACCACTGTGAGTGAATCACCTTCGAGTATGAATTGGTTGAGTCCCAGTTCTGCATAGAAAGAGGTGGCTCTAAGGGTAGCCATTGCTTCCCCCAATAGAGGGTCAGGGACCAAGGATTTAGAGGAGTACAATATGGCTGTAATGCAGCCTACTAAATCCCTGATCACCACTACTATGCCCACCCTCGAGTTGCTTTTATCGAGTGCTGCATCCCAGTTAACTTTGTAGAATTCGGAAGGAAGAGCAGTCCACTGAACATCAGTAGTCGCCGACTCATTTGGCTACTTTAGACTACCCTCTAGACAAGTGCTAATAGACTTTAGCTCTGCACTAATTTGTTCAAAAATCTGAATAGGAGATGCAAAATAGGTCTCAAATATCCAAGTGTTCCTTCTGTTCCAAATCAGTTTGGAGGTGACAGTCACTTCAGTGATTTCCTCATTAGAGTAGTAATTCAAGATGTTCTCCAAGATCTCTTTGAAAGAACCATCATCAACACAAGACTTTTGAATCCTCCTCGTGCACAAGTACCACACATCTTGGGTAGCTTTACAGGACCAAATATCATGGGACACAGTTTTAGGGTGGATGAGACAGATGGGGCACAATGGAGACCCCACCACCTTTCTTTTGTGAAGATTGACTCTAGTGAGGAGGGATTCACTAGAAGCTCTCCAAAGAAAGGATTTTGTAGCATTAGGTACCTTGATGCCCCAGATTTTGTGCCAAAAACCTGATTTGGAGATTGTCTTGGATGTTTGACCCATCCTATCCTCCTTCATAGACCCTTGCAAATGATAGGCACTTCTCACCGAGAACTTGCCATTAGCTGAGCATCTCCAGGTCAATAGATCACGATTCCTACAAGGACTGATAGGCAGCTTATTGATCATACTGGCCTCTTGGTCTGAGAATATTGCATAGATGAGAGGGAGGTTCCACTGCCAATTATCTTGATTGATTAGTTTAGAGACTTTGGCATCTGGCTGTAGGATACTCACAAGAGACTGGACTCGATAGGTTGAAAGACTGGGGAGCCACTTGTCTTTCCAAATATTAACACTACTACCATTCCCAATTTTCTAGAGGAGGCCCTTTAATAGAAGAGGCCTTGCTGACATAAAGCTTTTCCACACAAAGGAAGCATTACCTCTTTGTTTTACTGAGAATAAATCAGATTTAGGATAGTATTTTGCTTGGAGCACCTGAGTAGCTGGAGAATTGAATGATTCTCCAGCCTTGTTTAGCAAGTAAGGCTAGGTTAAAGTGTTCAAAGTCCCTAAAACCCAAGCCTTTTGCATGCTTGGGTTTTTCCAAAGTCTGCTAGCTCATCTAGTGAATTTTGGACCTATGTTTCTTCTGTCCCCACCAAAAGGATTGCAAGAGTTTGTTGAGGCTTCTAAGGATAGCTTTTGGAAGCTTGAAGATACCCATGCAGTAAGTGGGAATCGATTGGAGAACTGATTTGAGAAGAATTTCCTTACCTGCCCAGGATAGCATATTGGTTTTCTAGCTGGTCATCTTTCCCAACATAAGAAGGTAGCCCCAGATACTTATCAAATGTACCAGAAGCTTTAATATCTGCTAGCTCCATATAGCATGTGTGACCTCCTGTTTAGTGTTCTTGTTGAAGAAAATTGATGTTTTCTCTAAATTGAGCCTTTGGCTAGAGACTTGCTCATAAGTGCTAAGGATTTAATGCAATCTGCTCCCCTTAGAAGGGTTGGCCTTATAAAAGACTACGCTGTCATCTACAAAATATAAGTGATCAACACGGAAGGCACCCTGAGCTACCGGGATACCCGAGATCAAGCCCTGCTATTCAGCCTGATTCAATAAGAAACTTAGCAATTCAGAACAAATGATAAAGAGGTAAGGGGAGAGAGGGTCTCCCTGTCTTATGTCCCTAGTAGGTTATTCACTAAGATGGAATAGCTACCAGTGCTAACACACTGCATCACCACATCAACCCACTTGCTATCAAAGCCCATTCTAATCATAACTGCCTGCAAGAACCCCCATTCCACTCGATCAGGCTTTGCTCATAACGAGTTTAAGTGCCATGTAACCATTATGCCTTCCTTTAAGTCTATTTTGCATACAATGCAAGAGATCATAAGCCACTACAACATTGTCTGAAATCAACCTTCCTGGACAAAGGCACTTTGAGTGGGAGAGATCAGATTTGGCTAGATAGACTTTAGATGATTGCATAGACTAATGGGTCTGTAGTCTGTGACTAATTGGGGGGTTTTCTTCTTTTGTATATGTGAGATGAAGGCCTGGTTTATGTCCTTGAATCCCACCTTTGTGTAGAGAATCTCAATTACTACAGCAACCACCTCCTTTCCAATTGTGGCCCAATGATGGTGGTAAAACACATCTAGGAATCCATCTGGACCAGGGGAACCTAGAGGGTTCATCTCTAGAATAGCTCTTTCAGCCTCCTCTTTAGAATAGGCTGTTGTTAATGAGAGGTTCATCTCTTTAGTGATTGAAGGTTGGAAAGAGTTAAGGACATCAGGAATACGCAAAGAGTTAAAGGTAGAATATAGGTCCTAGTAGAAGGCTTGGAAAGTCTGGGCAATCTTCTCTTAATTAGAAGTTGGAGAGCCATCCTCACTGATAATGCTTTTTATGGAGTTGACCTGTCTTCTTTGATTTGCACACTTGTTGAAACACTTGGTATTCCTATCACCCTCCTTGAGCCATCTTTGTTTGTCCCTTTGATGCCATTTCATCTCTTTTTCCTCAAGGTAATCATCCACTTCTTTTTGTAGTAGTCTAATTTGGTCACTGAATTGACCAGTGTTGGAGTCTTGCAAGGATCTTTAGTCTTTCTCTTTTCTGTGAGATGAGCCTTCTTTGGTCTCGATAGGCATCCATGCTCCATACCTTTAGTTTGTCTCTGTAGCTATTCAAACATTCTCTTGTGACATCAACCTTAGAACCGTGAAGAGACCTTGCAGCCAACCAGAATTAATTATCTCATCACAACCCTCTTTCTTCCCCTAGGCAGCTTTATACCTGAACACTTTCTGTTTAGGAGCAAGATTAGGATCATAATTCGAGTAGGAAATGAAAAGGGGTTATGATCTGAGCATTGGATGGGTAGGACAAGAACCTGGTTGTTCTCAAATAGGTGTAGCCTCTCTCCATTTACAAGAACCCTATCTAGTCTTATTTTTGTGAAATCAACACACTCCCTTTTATCACACCAAGTGAATTTAGACACTATGAAACCAAGGTCCATTAGTTCACAGTCCAATAATGCTATTCTGAAATCCTCCATTTGTTTAATGGGTCTAGTACAGGCACCAAATTGTTCATCTTGAGTGAGCATTTCATTGAAGTCCCCCATGCGTATCTAGGGAACTTGGCTATGAGGCTCAAGGAGACTAAGTAGATCCCAACTTTCCTTTCTCCTTGCTGGCATTGGTTGACAATAGAAACCTATGACAATTCATCTCTCGTCCATTGCAGTGGAGAGTATGGATTTAAGAGCTGGGTACCACCAGATTCATGTGAGGGAAGGAGATATAACAAAAACAGCCTTTAGAACTCATGAGGGTCATTATGAGTTTTTAGGGATGCCATTTGGACTCACTAATGCCCTTGCCACATTTCAACGTTTAATGAACCACATTTTCAAGCCTTTTTTTGAGAAGGTTTGTCTTGTTTTTTTTTTTTTTTGATATCCTCATATACAGTAAGGATACGACTGAGCATTTATTGCATGTGAAAACTATTTTAAGTACATTAAGACAGCATACTCTTTATGCCAAGATGTCTAAGTGCAAGTTTGGAGTGCAAGAGGTTGAGTATTTGGGCCACATCATATATGGGAATGGGGTACAAACAGATCCAGCAAAGACTACAGGTATGGTTAATTGGCCTGTTCCTACAACCTTGAAGTCCTTGAGAGGATTTTTAGGATTATCAGACTACTACAGGAAATTTATAAGAGCCTATGGATCTATAGCAGCCCCTTAACAGATTTATTGAAGAAAAATTCTTTTTGTTGAAATGATAAGTCTGTTGTTGCATTTGAATTGTTAAAAACAGCTGTTAGCAATCCTCTTGTGTTGAGGTTGCTTGATTTCACAAAGTCTTCACCATTGAGTGTGATGCTTCTGGTATGGGTCTTGGGGTAGTCTCGATGCAATATTCTCTGCCCATAGCTTTTTATAACAAAACTTTGAAAGGCAAAGCTTTGCTATTATCCACCTATGAGAAAGAACTTTTGGCTTTGGTGTCTGCTATTCAGAGATGGAGACCCTATCTGTTGGGCCATTCCTTTAAAATCAAGATTGATCAACAAGCTCTAAAGTTTTTGGTGGAACAAAAAATTGGTATTGAGGCACAACATAAATGGGTTTCCAAACTCATTGGTTATGATTTCACAGTGGATTATAAAAAGGGCAAGGAAAATCTGGTTGTTGATGCCCTTTCAAGGAAAGATGACAAAGAACAAGTTGTGGTGGCAATGATCTCTTTTCCCACTCCCTTGTGGATTGAAGAACTCAAGCAGAGTTATTGTTTATGTCCTAATTATGTTGATTTGGTTCCTAAATTGCAGAAGGGTCAGCAAGGTCCAAAACATTTTTCTACTCAACAAGGGTTGCTACTCAGAAAAGGGAAATTAGTGGTGGTCCCATCTTCAGCTATTATGTCCAAGATATTGTAGTATATTCATGAAAACCCACAAGCTGGCCATGTGGATTATCACAAGACTCTTCAAAAGGCACGAAGGGATTTTTGGTGGCCAAGTATAAGGAAAGATGTGAGGAAATTAGTCAAGGAATGTGAAATTTGTCAAGTCAGTAAAAGTGAGAATGTGAAGTACCCTGGCCTTTTAGTACCCTTACCTGTTCCTGACTCTCCATGGTTGGATATATCCATGGATTTCATTGAGGGTTTACCCCTTTCTAGTGGCCTTTCTGTAGTGCTGTCTGTAGTGGACATGTTGACTAAATTTGCTCATTTCTTTACTCTCTCCCATCCTTTCACAGCTGTTAAGGTAGCTCATTTTTTTCTTTTTTGGAGTTTTCAAGTTGCATGGTCTACCTCGATCCATAGTTTCTGACAAGGATGCTGTTTTTACAAGTTCTTTTTGGAAGGAGTTGTTTCTCTTGCAAGGTGTTTCTCTGGACTTTACATTTTCATACCATCCTCAATCTGATGGACAAACATAAGCATTAAATAAATGCTTGGAGGGTTACTTGAGATGTTACTGCAGTCAACAACCAAAAGTGTGGTCTTCATGTATGGCTATGGCTGAGTATTGTTATAACACTACTCTACATTCTTCCATTCAAATGATTCCTTTCGAGGCTCTTTATGGTTATGGTCCACCTAAGCTCATTTCTTATGTGCCTGGCATTTCCTCTAATCATGTTGTGGATCAGCAGTTGAGAACAAGGGATGAACTGTTAAGTTTGTTAAGGGATAATATGGCAAATGCCCAGCACAGGATGAAGTTTTTTGCTGGAAAAGGGAGAACAGAAAGATCTTTTTAGGTTGGTGATTGGGTCTTCTTAAGACTTCAGCCTTATAAGCAGAAGACTGTGGCTATGCGTCACAACATGAAACTAGCTCCAAGGTTTTATGGGCCATTCCAAGTTCTGCATAAAGTGGGGTCAGTAACTTATAAACTTGATTTGCCACCATTTTCAAAAATTCACCCCGTTTTCCATGTTTCTTGTTTAAAAAAGAAGGTGGAGCAGCATGTCAATCCTTTACCAACCTTGCCTCCGACTGATTCTAGTGGTCTCTTGGAACCTGAGCCACGAGAGATACTTGAGAGGAGAATGCAGAAGAGGGGTAACCATGCTATGACTAAAGTGTTAGTGAGTTGGGTGGGGGCTACTTCGGAGGATTCTTCTTGGGAATGTCTGTGGAAATTGAGGCAACTTTATCCCCATTTGGTAGGTGCTATTTTATAAATGTTATGTGGAATATGGGTTGAAGGCCTTGTGGGCAAGTCCTTTGAGAGGGGGAGAATGTTATGTGGGATCTGGGTTGAAGGTTTTGTGGGATTTGAATTGAGGGATTGAAGGAGTAGCGGTTCAGTAAGTAACGATATTAACAGCTAATCAATACGAAGCGTTGGGAATTAATAAAATGGTGCACAACAAGGGTATTGGGTTTTAATGAAACGTTTTGTTTTGAGTTGTTGTAGCTTATAGGAAATAAGCCTGGACGGCATCGTTTTGCTTTCTTGATTAATTTGGAAAATTTTCCCAAGTCTGTCTGTTAGTTCTGTTATAGTTTTCTATAAGGGGGGAATCGTGTAATAGAGGGCACATTGAACATCTTAGTAAAATGAAATTGTAAGGAGCTTGGAGATTGCTCGAAAATCTCTCTCATTCAATTCAGTAATACTGTGATTCATTCTGTGTACTACGTTGTGAATAATCTCATTAACCTTTAGTGTTCTATTGTTCTGTGTACTTTGTGTGGAAGTTCTTGTGAATCTGCTTCGTGAGTTCTAAAAAGGAAGTAAGAAGCTACGTGACACTATGTACCATTGCAGTGTCCACCCACCCCCGTACGGCTTGACCAGCATTTTCGATCACCACCCAAGCTTCTATTCCTCCATGCCGCTAGGGTCTTCTTCTCCTCCCCATACAACTGGGTGTCGTGCGATTGGGGATTTGAAGCATTTGGGTTTTTTCAATGATTTTGAGCATATCGGAGGTGGAGATTGTCAACTGAGACTCTTGGGTACCTTCCGTCACCACAGGTAATCCTGCAACATTCACATCTATCTGTCCCCCTTCATCCATGCTTGTTGCAGTATAAAAAATTGGGCTTACTGTTTGTAGACGAATTTCTAGGTATTTTGGGTTATATGTATATTGTTCCTTATTGATATCTTGATGCTATTACTGTTGAGAATGGCATATGCAGTCGATCTATAGGTTGAGATTTGCTTACTCTAATTTTTTCCTCTAGTGTGATACTTCTTGTTGGTGACCAACAATTACAATGGTTTTATGTTAAAAGAACGGGGAATTTGATTAGTATTAAGGTATGGTAAATGTTAATGTGTTGTAATGAGCTAATAGTACTTGTCTAACCTTATTATAGAAGAAATCCTAACCTTATTATTGAAGAAATTAGTTTTGGAGGATAAACTTAGGGTTGGAGAAGTACTGGCGCGGCATGATCATATATGCATGTACGAAAATACTCTTGCAATTATTTTAGGACTAATGTAGCAATGTTATGTAGTCTTTTGTTTCTGAGATATATATAGTTTCTTTTGTTTTATTTGTTCACGTAAATATGTGCTTGGCTTAATATTATTATTTAGCGTAAATGTAACAAGGTTGTTCGCCTTCCCTGATCCTCCCCTCCCCAACATTCACAAACACGAAGAGATCAGAGATAGGTGAGTAGATATTAATAACGACATTAATGCATGTGGGGACTCAAACACAAAGCAGAATTAAGTCCAATGAATGAGTTAAAGGCAAGGAAAACAAAACCAGTATATATTAAATATTGATTATGTAGATCACTTAAAACTCCCATGCAGTGAGAAGCTGCCACATTCAGGGTCAAATAATATTGATAAAGACTACATAAGTTAGTTCATCCCATTAGAATATTAGAAGAGCTTCCACCCATAGATACTAACTAGAATTTTTAGTGCATTTCTCTGTTTTTTTAACAATAAGGTTCATGCCTTCAGATGCTTTACATGTGTTTAACATCTATTTTATATTTTAAATCAGCAAAACTTATAAAGAAAAATATAAAAGAAGAGAAGCGATCTTCAGCTTATGTTTTGTGCATTCTACTAGCCTTTGTGACTGCACGCACTACAAACTTCATCTATTATGTGGTTCTGTTTTAGTGCAGTGATGTTTTAGTGCAGTGACATTTTAGTGCAGAAGACAGTTGTGGTTCGTTTTTTGTGTATCTATGTCGTGGGTTTGTTTTGTGCATATGAGTTGTGGTTCTGGGTGGTTTGTTAATTATTTTGGTGTTGTTTAAAATACACTACTACAATGCCATCGAATTATGGTTCTGATAGTTGTGGTTCCAGTTCATGATAGCAGCTTTGGTAATGAAATTTTTATAAAGTTATTTAGCTAGAAATAGGATTTCACAAACATTTACCTGATCAAGCAGCAAGTTAATTAATCAAGTAGCAAGTTAACTAATCAATCCACGTGGATACTAACCAGGTTTGGTAGTTCTTATGCACTATTTTTAGTTTGAATAAGAAGCTTGTTTCTATGTGCTCTGGAATTTTCTTGTCGGGTGTTGCCAGGGTGAAGTCGAGTAGATTTTGCGATGATTGCCATAATCTCAAGGACCTCATGGAAGGCTTTCATGAATATCTTGAGGATATAATTGGGACTAACAAGTATGTTGAACAAATTGACGAATCATACAAGCAATGAGTACATTGTCTACTTCTCAACTCAGTTGAACATTTGCTTTCTTATTCCTGCTCTATACATTGGCTTCCTATTTTCCTAAATGTAATAACAGATTAACTAAACTACTTGGATGCTTTTAAGCAATTACTTTATGAATATAATTTTTTTTGTTAATGCTGCATTAATGGGGCCATAGTAATTTTTACACAAAAGATGCCACTAAAACTTTAGAATCATGAAGTCATAATGGAGAATATATGGTGGCACATAGTTAACTCAAACTTTCACTTGCATGTTCTTGTTGATACAACAAAGTTGGAAACTGGTGTTGATGATGTTGGCTTGAGGGATGGCAATGCATATTTTCATGATGGAGGATTTATTACTCTGTTTTCCTTTTGGTGATGGTGGTATGAGGTTTGCCTTTTGGTAGATTTACAATTTAACGATGTTCATATTATCACTTAACCTTGTTATCAAGCTTTCTATTTTTTTGTTTTCAAACATTGTGTTCTTTTACATTGTCTGCATTTTAATGGGAAAGCTGAGTTCTTTTGTTTCCTTTTATCACTGAGTGACCAATTGATTGTGACAGGATGGCCAAAAGTCATGATAATAGCATCTTATCGCTTTTTGATGTTGACTGACCCTCCTAAGAAATCACCTTTTGTCGTGTTCGGTTTGACATAGTCCGTGACCATAAACCACTACCCAGCCTCTCCCTACCTCGCCCTTGATGATCAATTGAAGTTAAATGATGCGTGTCTTTTGTTTTATTCTTTGGTAGTCTATGCATAGAATTATGAATTCAAGACTGATTGATTTCTTGATACTCTTCTTTGGCTTTAATTCATTTCTCTACAAATGTATCATGCATGCATATAAGGTTCAAAAGACATGTCTATTCCTACAACAGCTACACACTGTGTATGTATTGGTGCTATTGTTTCCATTGTTGTTAGAGAGGTAGGTACTTCCTCAATTTATATTTTGTTTTACAATATCTTTTCTTTGATATGGTCCTTCTTGTATAATGTTTCAGTGGGAAATATGTAGGATATGTGGGCAGAGAGCCAGAATGAAGATATAGATCGTGTTGTTGCACTCTCTCTGTTAGAAGAGAGTCAAAAGGGAAAAAATGTGATTGGCAAGTGGCGTGCCTTTCAAATGCTTGCAAATGCTCTTGCCATTGTATACTTTCTACAAGTTCATGGTATTGCATCATTAATGCAATCTGGTGCTCATTTCAAATTTTTCTAGAAGTTACAATTTTTTTTTTTTGCATGGTTTCTTAGAAATTAGTTGTGACTCACAGATACACCTCAGGGTATCTTTGCTAGTAGGTTTCATTTTCAAACCTTCTATTTTATTCTTTGATTGGCTTGATTTAATGAATGTGGCCCTAGTCTTTTATAGTCATGTTCATGCTCCATTTTATATTGTGAAACAGGTCACGGCAGAGCAGGGCGAGAGAGAGGGGTGGTTGTCCAGACGATGGCGCACTGAGAGAAAGAAATAGATGAGAGAGAGAGAAAAAAAGAGAAGGAAAGAGAGAGCACAAGAGAGGAAGAGAGGGAGATAGAGAAAGAGAGAGCTACGGGTTGAAGCGGAAGAATAAAACCAACGGGGAAGTGCAGTACGGGAGAAGAAGGAAAAAGAAAATAAAAAAAATGACAAGAAGAAAGAAAGAAGGTGCGGTGCCTAAGGATGATGAAATAAAAAGAAAACTAGGGTTTTCTATCTTAAGGCCAAAATGGCCCAAAAGTCCACTACACAATAAAAAAAACAAAACAAGCCCTTCTAAACTTTAAAAACCCATTGGACCTCAAGGTAATTTCATTTTTTTAAAACAAAAAGAATGGAAATGAAATAAACAGTAATAATACTAATAAATTGTAACATCCAGACCCCAAAAGTGTGATTTTATAATTATTATTACTATTTTATTATTTTATTAGATATGTTTTGAGGAAGAAATTTGTTTTGAATAGGATTTCTCTACTGATAAACTATATGCCTCTTTTATTTTCTGTTTGGTCTCCTAGATTGGAATAGGTTCCTAGTTTGAACAAACTCTGAACTTCAAACTCTATCCTATCTCCTTATGATCCACAATACCCCTTCTCCTTGCCTATAAAACCCACCCCGAGACCTCCAGAAATAAACATAAGAAACCTTATACACATAGCCACCATAGCAGCTCCGCTCCCACCTCGATGTACGTCATCGTCGTTTAAGCCTTTCCCGTCATTTTTCCTTCTATAGTTAGTGACCAAAGTCGCTGGGTGTTGTGGCTAGCCACCGTCGACCACTTTAGAAGATGTCGAACCACCTCTTCGAGGCCACAGAGATCGCCGACCAGCCCAAACCCGTAGAGCCCACTTCCTTCAGGTAAGTCCTCGACGGGATATCTCTCTCCCCATGATTTTTAGTTCTCGACTTGACAAGTTCCTCTCTCTAAACTCTCTCTCTCTCCCTCTCACGGCATCGCACCACCATAAGGATCCTCCAGCTGCGTCGCCGATCCTTCCCAGCCACCCAGGGCCACCGCACATTAGTTTCTCCTCTCGGTGAGTTATTGCACGACTCTCTCCCTCTCTCACGAGCTTCCCACCTCAGACTTGTGTTCTTGTACTCTGCAAAAACTAAGAGTGGGCCTTGGGCCTTAAGCCCATTCGGCTATTGCTTCCTTGAGTTGGTACTGGGCCTTGTTTTTAAATGAACTTGTTGGGTTTATTTCAAAAACTATGATAATTTAAGTGGGTGAACTTTGGGTCGATAGAAACTGTTTTATGGTTTTAAAGTGGGTTGGTGGTGCTTTACAAAAACCTATTTTAGTGATTTTATTGGGCTGGTTATATTTTTAGAAGAACATTACTTTTACATGGGCTTTATCTACTTGAATAATTATGAGCCTATAGACACAATTTTTATAAAAGGTATTTAAAGGATTTTAAAGTATATTATAGAGCCTATTATTTTAGTTAAATTCCATTATACGTATTTAATTACATAGAGTATTACGACATGTTTTGCTAGGAAATTAGTAACATCTAGTACCTCCTATAGATAATGCACTACAAGTTAGAAATCAGGAATCAGCGCTAAGAGGTAAATAGTATGATCATATAAATGCATGCGTACTGTGAATATTATTGTTATGTATGAAAATATGATGTGCTTATGATGGTTATCTATGCTACGCTAAGAGACAAGTCAATGTTAGCTTCCTTTCATGATCTTTGATGAAATATGAGATTATGCTTGAATGAATGAATTTGTCGTTTGATGGATTGAATGTTACTAAAATCATATGGAAGCCATGAGATGTTCATGTAGTAATTCAAGTCAAGTATGCCATGTAATAGAGTAGCCAGATTACGTAAGCCATGTTCATGTAATACTTAGATTATATATGCCATGCTCATGTAGTACATAGATCATGTATGTCATGGAATGTCATAAAATGTTTAAATCATGTTATGTCATGTCATGTTATGTTATGCCATCTACAAGAAAATACCATTTTATGATATGTCAAGTTATGCTATACCATATACAGGAATATGCCATGTTATGTCATGTCATGTTATGCTTATATGCCATGTTATGCTATGTCATGTACAAGAAAATGCCATTAGAAATGTTCATGAAGCCTAATAAATTCTCATGCACTAAGAAAGATAAGAAGTTTTATGGTGCCACGAACTCAAGAGTGGTTAACCACAAGTTAAGTGAACACGGACCCAAGCGTGTTTCACTCCATGTTATGCAAGTTAAGTGAAACGCAAACTCACGCATGTTTCACTCCATGTTATGCAAGATAAGTGAAACACGGACCCAAGCGTGTTTCACTCCATGTTATGCAAGTTAAGTGAAACGCAAACTCAAGCATGTTTCACTCCATGTTATGCAAGATAGGTGAAACACAGATTCAAGCGTGTTTCACTCCATGTTATGCCAGTTAAGTGAAACACGGACTCAAGCGTGTTTCACTCCATGTTAAGACAAGATAAACAAGTTATTATGCATTCACATTACATGTTTACCATGATTATGTATGCTTCCGCTCATGTTAATGATGAATACGTAAGCTATATGAATCTGTGACGATATATAAGTAAAGTTTTTCAGAAAGTTATGTTACGTGTATGATTGTAAATCTGTGATGTTGTATGTATGTTATGAAGAGTCTTCAGAAATTAAGTCCATGCTAGGCCAAATTATATTTTACGGTATGATGTGCTACTTACTGAGTATTCGACTCATTTTTGTTTGTCTTCTTGTTTTCTTCCATGTTTAATTCTCATAGATGGTGATTATGATAGCGCAGAGCTGGATGGCCAAGAATAGATCTAGTACAAAGACTTAGGAAGGAATAAGTGATATTCACACAAGAATTAGATTTCTTTTATGTCATTCATAGGATTAGTTTATGTTCTTTTACTTTACGTTCAGTTTTCGAAACATTCATGTTCAATTCAGTTTTAATATTTTGATGCTTTTCAATAAATGAGGTATTTCAGAATATGAATCTCTTTACCGGACATTATGTTATGAATGTTAGTAATATCTCTATCCTATAGGAAGGGGGTGTTACATAAATAAATTAAAAACACCCAAGTTTTTGGGGTCTCACATCCTCCCTCCCTTAAAAAAAATCTCCTCCTCAAAATTTGCTTAACTAACTGCTGCTACTTCCAAAGGGCTGATCACGCTGCTCACTATGATATTGAGTTGAATTTGGGCCTACACTGCATTGTGTTGGTTCTTGCCTCGTGCCCCGAAACAATCCTCTAAGGTGGGTTGGGGTTCATGCTCCCATCTGGTTGCCTTGGACAATCTCTTATGAGGTGGCCATGCTTCCAACATCGAAAACACCGTCCAGTTCTCCTTCTGCAATCCCCAAAGTGTACTACGCTGCATGACTTGTAGGAGTTATTTTGTTGATTGTCCGGCACCTGTCTCTGGCCTGGGCTGTTCACTAACTTCATCCTCTTGCATGGTCCTTGATTCTCCACCAAGGGAAACCCCAATGGTGTCGACCGCTTCCTTTGCTCCTAAAGTCCAACACTTCTCTTGAGGCTTCGCTTAACTATTGTGGCCTTATCTACTAACTCTGAGAAATTCTGGATCTGAAGGGCTACTACTCACTCATAAATCTGGTTATCCAGTGCAGCCTCAAACTTATGGGTCTTCTTCTCCTCATCAGGTATTAGATATGAGGCAAAGTGTGATAGTTCAACAAATCTGGCCGCATACTGGTTCATCGCCATAGTCCCTTACACTAAGTCAGCAAAATCCACGGCCCTAGCGTCTTTATCCGATCTTGGAAAGAAACGATCAAAGAAAATCTGCTTGAAGTGGGGCCAGCTAACCACTCCCCTCCCATCAGCTTCTCTGATGGTTCTCTCTGATATCCACCACCTTTTAGCCTCACCTGTCAACTTGAAGGCGGAGTACAAAACTTTCTATTTGTCAGTATAATAAAGTAAAATACTGAACAAAAACCTCAATAAATACTGAACAAAACCTCAATAAACCTCAACAAAACTTTCTCAATCTATGTCCCTCTATAGAAAATACTGAACAAAAACCTCAATAAGGTAAAATAACACCTCCACAATGACTCAAATTATTCATAACTTGACGTACCAAAATAACCGCTAAAGATAAAACTACTAAATATAATCCTCCAAAAATACTTGAACCCTTACCACTTATTCATCTATAATCATCAGACTTTTCCAATACTTCCTACTCTTGTTCTCCAGCTGAATGATAAAAAT
This sequence comes from Juglans microcarpa x Juglans regia, assembly GCF_004785595.1. Lineage (NCBI taxonomy): Eukaryota > Viridiplantae > Streptophyta > Magnoliopsida > Fagales > Juglandaceae > Juglans > Juglans microcarpa x Juglans regia. Next base: position 19,632,494 of record NC_054604.1, read on the forward strand.
ATCTGAAAAAAGTTACGGAGATAAGGGATGAGTTATCAACAACTCAGTAAGCAGAGAATATATGCTAGTATATAAACATGAGCATTTTCACAAAGTTCAAAATGCAGAAACAAAACATTTCAGTTTCAATATGCAAATCTCAAAAGCACATATTATCAGAAAATCAGATCGACATTTCTAAAATTTCATATTCAAAAACCAACTTTTCATATTCAAAGACTTCTTTGGCACAACATGACTGAACATCTTCATCTTATCATATCATATCAGAGTATCATATCATAACAGAGACCATGTTTAACTCTAGTGGTATGGTTGTGCATTCTGCAGAAAGCAAGCAGAACATAAATCACCATGTTATCAAAGTGATTGCACTCAGAACAGAGACCACTATTATATCCCATGGTAGGGTCAGAGGCCACTATTATATCCTGTGACAGGGCTAGAGGTCATTATTATATCACATGACAGGGCCAGATGTCACTATTATATCTCATGACAGGGCCAGAGGTCACTATTATATCACGTGACTAGGCTGGCGGTCATTATTATCTCCCATGACAGGGGAGGTCATTATTATATCTCGTGACAGGGCCAGATATCAGAGCAAAACAGAATCAGAATCAGAGTCAAAACAGAATTAGAATCAGAGTCAGAACAGAGTCAGAAAGTCATGCCAAAGGTTTTTAAATGCTACATCATATCAAAATAAAGTACTGAAATTCAGATCATTTCACATTTTTGAAAACAGATTCAGAACATCTTCATGTTACTTGCAAAATTTATCAAATTTTCATAGTCGCTCATTTTTTCTCAGTTCAATAACAGAATGCCAAAAATAAACTCATGTCTACACCAGTCATGCCAAAAAAATACCTTATTCTTATACAGAATTTCATGCCTATGCAGAACACATATGAGGTTGTTTTCATTTTCTTTTCAAAACAAACATGCGCATTTTCAAAATCAACCTTGCTTCATTTTCTTTTTATACAAAGTCTAGTATAGGAATCTCGCTTACCTGTACTTCTTAGTGTCTTTGAATTTCCTCACAACAGTGTCAAACGCATGTCAATCATCACCTATAGAAAATTTATGTAGCTCAAATAAATCTTCAATGAACATATATCTTATATTTACACCTGAAATACCTATTTTAATTCCTCAATACTTAAAATTCTCTTAACTCTAAATATCATCACTTTCTAAATTCATCAATATCCACTTAAACGAATCCGTACCAAAGAAAATAATCGAATAAATATTATGATAATTACAGAACTCAATAAATACTAATATTAAAACATCTAAAATGCCAACAAGGTATTATAAATTAATAGAATACTTTGACTACTTTAAAAATCTTATAAAATACGGCCAACTTAAAAACAAGTTCAATTAAAAACTAAATAGTTCAAAGTAATAATATAACTTTTTTTTATGTGTAATAAAAACTGAGTCCATTCATTAAAACATAACCAATTAAATAAAGCCCATTAAAACATAAACCCATTAAACTAAACCCACTTAACAATATATCTAAAAACATCATACTAAGGGGGCAACATGTAAAAACATGTAAAAAAGTTTGAGGTGCTTTACGGAAAAAATCAATGACCAAATGCTTGATGGCATTTTTGTAATTACTAGGAAAATCATGACCACAAAATTTTAAACTATACGTTAGTATTTTCAAAGAGTCCAAAGTTTCTATTTGTTTCTAGGAAAATATAAAACACAACAAAAAGAAATGGAAACCTAAAAAGAAGGAGGTGTGCGACGGAGGCTCACCGTGAGAGAAAGAGGTTGCGGCAAAGCAGGGCGAGAGAGAGGTGTGGATGTCTCGACGATGGCGCACTGAGAGAAAGAAATAGATGGGAGAGAGAGAGAACAGATAGAAGAAAAGAGAGAGCACAATAGAGGAAGAGAGGGAGACAGAGAAAGAGAGAGCTACGAGTTGAAGCGGAAGAATAAAACTAGTGGGGAAGTGCAGTACGGATAGGAAAGAAAAAGAAAAAGAAAAAAAATGACAAGAAGAAAGAAAGAAGGTGCGGCGCCTAGAGATGATGAAATAAAAAGAAAACTAGGGTTTTCTATCTTAAGGCCAAAACGGCCCGAAAGTCCACTACACACAATAAAAAAAAACAAAACAAGCCTTTCTAAACTATAAAAACCCATTGGCCTCAAGGTAATTTAAATTTTTTTTTTAAAGAAAAGAATGGAAATAAAATAAACAGTAATAATACTAATAAATAAATTAAAAACACCCAAATTTTTGTGGTCACACAGTTGGTAATACACATTAAAAAGGAAAAAAATATTGGAAACTACACTACTATACATCCCATGGTTATCTCGAATAATAAGCCTCAGGTTAATAAGTATAAAGAAAATTAATAAAATAATTAGTAATTATTAAAGAGAATTGGAATGTACAGATGAACTCAACTATAACTTTTATACAACTGATCACTTTTAAAATATTATTATTTTTTAATTTCCAAAGCATCAAAATAGAATAAAAATCAAATAACTTTAAAATAAATTAATATTTTAATAATGAAATGTGTTGAAATTATATATGGACGTATAGAACTTTTCATTATTATATATATCACGACAATTACGACTTTATGAAAAAATAAGAGGGATAATGACTGGATAAACTCAACCACTGAATGAAATAATTTTTGGCAGCATGTGCAGATCTGAAATATTACGGTTCTTATTCAGTTTGGTTATACAAAACTAAAATTAATATTAAAAAATAATATTATAATAATATTTTATTAAACTTTTAATAAAACATCTTATCTCATCTCATTTAAATTGTATAACTAAACGAGAAGTACTGGAGTGGACAATTCAATACATCGTAATCTTGTTTTGGTCTCCATACCTACACTTTCCGGAAATTTATCGGTGGATTATTATTAAAATGATAAAGAATATGTTTATATATTTTCATGATATATATAATACAAAAATATTATAAACATAATTTCAAGTACAAAAGATATTATCAACATATCTATCAATTAGAAACATATGACATACATTTATATATAGTACTTTTCCTTCTTTAACAAAAAAAAAAAAAAAAACTAAAATATTTATCATTAACTAGATGGAAAATGTTAGAACGAACAAGAAAAAAGAAAAAGAAAAGTCATGCATAAAATAGCTATATAAGTTTAAAAAAAATAAGAAAAGTTTGAAGGAGATTCAAAAGAAGGATAGAAAAGGATTACATACCATGAGTTTTTTTTTAATATATAACTTTTGACTTTTAGAAATTTTAGAGCAAAAATTTTAAATTTGCCAGAGAAATTCAAATTTTTATTAGATTTGGCTATATTTGGAACAATTATAAACTATATTTTATATATTTATAAGTCTTTTCTAGAAAATAATAAGATTATTATAATATCTTGGTCCATGGATCGATGAGGAACTTTTTCAACATTTTAAAGGAAAATTTATCTATTTTATAAATCTTGAAAAGATTATTACAGCATAAGTTATTAGCACTAGGTGGTTCTTGCCATTGAAAGGCCAGGTACGTTATATACGACTCCACTCCATCGATAGCAGCTGACACAAAATTTAATTATAAGAATATATGTCATGTCAATCTTCAATATGTATTCTTTGACGAGAAATTATTTGAATAAAATAATACATAAATTTTGTATAAATCTTTATAAAAATGTAGAGCTTACATTAAAAAAGTTAAAAAAAATAATTTTTATTTTACCAACTCTTTTATAAAAGATTTATACGATATTTGTTTATAAATATTAGAATATAATAAAATATTATTATCAGTTTTTTATAGATCAAGTCATAATAAAAATATAATAAAGTCAAAATGTATAGATACTCCCAAAGGGCTCATAAAGTCAATAATCTATACACACCAAAATGTCTAAAACTAGGACCCATAAAGACATCACCGCTGAGTTTAATCCATTTCAACGCCTACTAAGGCTACTCTTACCACACTTAGGTAAAAATGGACTTCTAGTCTTCAAAATCCATATACACTCACTTATACTCCAACATAGTCATTTTCATCCTTAGGCCTAATTAATAACTTCATTTTTATCAAAATCACGTACCAAAGTTTGTGGAATCTAAAATCTCAGATTTCATAAAAAAGTTCCTTAAGGTCTATAGAATCTAAAACTTCAGATTTAATAAAAGTCATACTTAAAAGTTTGCATAATCTAAAACCTAGGCTCTGATACCTAATGTCACGGCTCGTATCTGGGGTGTACCCTTTCAACCTAAAATCCACAAAATATAAAACTTAGATGCAGTAATCCTCCAAAATCAAATACATAAAAAAATCCTTCCAAACAATGTAAACTCGAAACTACTAAATATTCTCTAAAATCTACTAAATCCACCTGTGCCATCCGACTCAGCACTTATCTTACCTTTATCTTCTAATCATGTCACATGTCATCTATTCCAAATGTCAGAACCAACATAGTTCTTAAGAAAAATAAAATGGCGGAGATAAATGGGCGAGTCTACTAATTCAGTAAGCAGAAAACCTATACTACTGTGTAAACACGAGTCTGTTATAGAATACAGAAATAGACATATCTAATAAAAGGGTGGTGGTATTTTCAAAAGTAATTTGTTATGATAATATATACAAAAGACCTTAGGCATAAGTATAACTGAAATAGTATAAGAAAAGGGGGCCATGTCAACTCCCATAGTAGGATTGTGCATTTGCGAATAGTCAAGCAAAGCATAAATCACTGTGTCACCAAAGCGATTGTACTCAGAACAAAGATCACCATTTTACAATAATGGCGAGGTCATAACAAAGGCCATCATTTTACACCGGTCTCGATACAAGTAATATTTCATTTGTCTCTCTTTCTCTGTCTATATGTGCCTCTCTCTCTCTCTCTCTCCCCTCCCAAATTTGCATCTCAGACCACCACCACCATAGCCCAAGATTTGCGCCACCGTGAGCAGTCGCTGCTGGTAAGTCGCTCTCCATCGATATTTCTGTTTCTCGAATCCTCTCTTTTGGTTTTGCTCTTCTCTCTCTCTATTCACTCTTCCTTTACCTTCTAGTTGTTCACCACTCCAATATGTCGTGCACAACCACTATAGGCCTTCCATCAATGGTAAGCTCCTCAACCTCCATGTCATTCTTTTTCTCGTTCTCACACCCTCTTTCTCTCCTCTTCAATGTCTCTCTCTCTCAATTCTTTGTATTTCATTTTCATCACCATCCACACCACATTGCCGCCCTTTTCTACGCTATCCAACTCTTGTCTGCACTGTGCCATTGCATGCCACCAAGGCTGTAGGTCTCCCCGCCCATCTCTTTTCCTCTGTTTATGAGCCTCACCACAACATATGGAATGAACATACTATTTCTATTTCTACGCTCCATGTTGCTGCCATCATCATCCTCCATGCATGCGGGGTAAGTGTCAAGCACCTCTCTGCCTCCTTGATCCATGTCTCTATTCTTCTCCCTCTCTGTTTACTCTCTCTCTTTGGCTCTCTCTATTTCTCTCTCATCTCTCTAAAGTTCGCATATCTCGTGTGCCACCATGACCATCGGAGGTTGCTGCACCAAAAGCCCACCACACGACACCATTCAATCTATGTTGTTCCAGAGCCGTGACTAGTGAAACACCGCTTCAATTTTGGTGAGGTATCCTCTTTTCCTATGCACTTGTCATTTCAACTGCGTTTAGTTTGGGGGGGTTTTGATTAATTAGACTATTTTTGAAAGGTGTAGTGGAGTTGAATGTACTGTTGGTTTTGTTAATCAGAGGCCACTATTATATCTCGTGGTGAGGACAAAAATCAATATTATAACCGTGTTGGGGCCATAAATCGGAGCAGAACAAAATCTTATACCTTAGGATTTTCGTATGCACTAACATATCATAACAGAGTATTGAGCAGATTGATATCATATAATTGGATCAAATATTTCATATATCACATTCACATTTTATGCAATAGAGAAACAGTAAAAAAATCGTTCATATCTATACCAGTCATGATAAAATGTCATATTTTGTAATTCAGATACAGTGACTAGTGCAAAAAATAACTGAGGCTGTTTTCATAACAGAATATGCAAGTTTTTCACAAGATCAACCTCACTCAATTTTTGTCAAAGTTTGGCATAGGAGGACAACTTACCTAACTTTCGCAGTATACTATCTAAGCTGTAAATTCGAATAGAACCAATATCATGACCTAATCCAAAAAATATCACAAACATTAATAACTCAAGCCAGTACACGACCAATGAGACATAACTCTATAACTCAAATAGTAGCTCAATAACAGCCAAAACCCACTCCTTTAACCAATTACAAACAATCTCAATGCCCCAAACATCCACGCTAACTTTTCGACTACAAGAGACATGCATGACCAAATTCTCTATTTCATTTCAACACAACCATAGCGACTTATCCAACAGGATCATTCTCCCACTATTGGGATACCCTTGTGAACGACCTATAGTACCTCAACCTACCAACAGTCAACCAACAACAAACTCAACTCCACTATACTCCCAAAGAACAGTTTGTTAAATTAACAAGCCTCATACTAACAATTAACGACAAATACATGGGTAGAAGGGATATGTGCCTTACGAGGCTTCAAGCGGTGTTCGACTGGACTCGTTGATACAAGGACACAAATTGAATGGTGCCTTGTGGTTGGGCTTTTGGTGCAGTGGCGTCCACTGGTTGCGATAAAGGGCTTAACAAGGACATAGGGAGTTATTGAGAGAGAGAGAGAGAGAGAGAAAGAGAGTGAGAGAGAGAGAGAGAGAGAAAGAGAGAGAGAGAGAGAGAGAGAGGGCGGGGGGGATAGAGATAGGGCGACGTGGATTGAGAGACTTACTGGTAGTTTCGTGAGACATAGTGAGTGGTGGGGGAGTTGGGCGACATGGAGGGGTCACATGAAAAAAGCAATAAACATTAAGAATATGTATGTTACAGGTATTGGATTGTTACAATAAGCATTACATCTTGACTCTGATATCGGTTTACAAACCACGCATGTTAAGATAATTTGAGTTGAGAAGTCAGATGAGATGAGAATTTTGTGAAAAGTAATAAGATAGTTTGTAAATAGTAGTGAGATAGTTTGAGTTAATCTTTTATGAGATTTTGGAAAAGAAGAGAGAAAAAGTTGAGTAAAAATATTATAAAGTTCAAATATTGTTAGAATATAATTTTTTAATATTATATTTGTTTATGGAATTGAAAAAGTTGAATTATTTTTTATTCTTTTATTTGAAAACTTGGGAAAATTGTAATGATTTGTTTGAAAGGGTTGTAATGATTAGTTTGAAAATATTTGTATTTGAGTAATGTTGGGGAATAAGATGAGATGAGATGAGATGGAAATTTTGGAATGAAATATTTTTCCAAACAAGTCCTTAGTTTTTTGGGTTTATCTTGTGAACTTTTTAGAAAGGAACTCAAGTGTGAAATGGATTTTGGGGGGCCATTGATACTGCAAAAGCACTATTCACATATTTTTATCATTAGTAATTAATGTCTTTTTCCTTTATTCTTTTATTTTTTTTTTAACTTTCAGTAATTAATGTCAATATATAATAAATGTGCGAATGGGTTCATGGTGGAATATATACCATGATAATGGAGTTTTATTACCAATAATACAAAATGTAAAGCAAACAATAACAGAAGAAAATAAGCTGAAATTACCCCCAAGTACCCTTATAATTAGATCTCACGCTTCACCACACAGTTAATCAAATTGATTAGTCACTTGTTATATGATAATTTGATAAATAATCAAATACATAAAGTAATAAAAGTGCTTAAGATTAATTTTGGTTACGAAGGGAAACCCTTTGAAAAACTCCACAAAGCAGCCAAACCCCAGAAAGTCAATCTTATTATTTGAAAATCAATTACATGTAAATCACAATTACAAAACCTTTGTAACCTGACTCTCTTAGTTGACCAGACAAACGACCCGTTTGTCTTCTACCGCAGTAGCAGCCAGAATATCTAGTGTAATCTTTAAACTATTGACATCCCTCTTGGAATGGCAGTGGTTGAACTTGATCATCTCCACTCCGACATGGAGTAAGTACACACTTAAAGGGAGAACGGGAAAAGCAACAGGAAATTCTTCACAAGAATTTTCTCACACTCAAGCTCTTGGATCTCACGTCAACCTCCAAGCTCTCTAAAAAATTACCTGATCAAAGGATGCAACCCTCAGCCGAATCCCTCAATTAAATAATCTGCTAGTATTTGATCTGTAGTAGGATTCTGCTAACGGATTAAGTTTGTTAAGAATTTCAGGTGCAGTAGAAATTTGCTGATGGAAGGACTCTTCTGGGAACGAGTTTGCTGACGCGTCTGTTGACACATGGCGCTGAGTCTTCTCATTAGATATAGCTTCCATTCAACTGGATAATTTCAGACTGCTTTAACTTCGGATACATACTCTCATGACTTATCTAAACTCTTATCTAACGACTACTTAAATCAAATATCTTTTAGATAAAAATAAAATATTTACATTCATCCAACCTCAACAAATTATCAAATCTCTATCGTTCTAGTCATCTAATCCTAGCCAACAATTTTTACATTTACAATCTCCCCTTTGGCGGATTGATGACAAAACTATGTTTGATGAATGAAGTATGTACCTGAAACATAAACAACTAGTACACCAAGATCTCATGAAGCATCATTAACTAATATTAAATGTTTAGTTCACAACATTCACATGAAACCTTAAATTGTTTGATTAGAAGTTACCCCAAATATAAGAAAACGATAAAATTAGACGTATCTCTGAATTAAACCAAATTTAACAAAATATGAAAATTAAACATTAGTCAAAAACGTTTTCGTTTGCATTTCTTTACCGGTGTTGCTCCCCCTCAGTCTTTTGCTGCTCTCCCCCTAACTTTCTCCCCCATTTTGTCAGCAATGTGTCAAAGGGCCACTACTCAACATCAGAATCCATAACGCACCCCATGACCTGCTACACATCCAAGGAAACCTATCCGAGCACTAAAGATATGTGAAATTGAAGTATTATGGTTACAAGCTCAACGACGTGTACTTGAGAAGGAGTTGAAAAAGATTATGGAATGCAATGAAAAAAATGCAACTCAAAAACTTGACGAGGTGTTGAGTTTTCAAAAATCTAGTTGTAATCACATGGGCTTGAGGTACATGACTTCCCAAGGTATGAAATTTAAGGCCTCATCATTTGCTGCCACTTCATCAAAAGGCATAATTTTTGTTAAAGAAAGTCAAGATGAGGAAGCTCCAAAGAAGGTCGTGCCTAAGATTCATGCTCTGAGAGCCTCACACGATAGATCAATGACAAGGAAGCCCAACCAAGGTATGCTTGGTCATATAAGACCACACTGCTTTAATTTAGGAAAAGTGCAAGAAAAAGAGGAAAAAAGAAAAATTACAAGAAAAGAGAGAAACTTAGAAACCAACGTGGATAACTTGAGTCATCAAATCATTACTATAAATCATAAACTTGGTGAGCTAGCAGATTTTTGTCTTCCAAACAAAAAGAAACAAGTGTCAAGAGATGTGGATGAGAGAAAACTCAAAACCAAGTGGGTGATTAAAGAAGTTGTCATGTGTCTAGTGGCACATACAGCACTGAGGACAATGGAAAATTGCTTGTGGTACTTGGATAGTGCGTGTTCAGGACAAATGTCGGGTGACAAAAGTTTATTCAAGAAGATTGAATCCACTAGTGGACGAACTGTAACTTTTGGTGATGGAAGCAAGGCCATAGTTGAAGGAAAGGGAAGTATAAAAATTACTGGGCCACCAACTCTTCATATTGTTTTATTTGTTAATGGTCTCAAGGCAAATTTGCTTAGCATTAGTCAATTTTGTAATGAAAATCTTTCTGTTCTGTTTTCAAAGGATAAATGCAATGTTTATACTCAAGCTGGAAAATAAATCTTGAAGGGCACTAGAACATCGGACAATTACAATGGATTCTCTCTGACAACACACATATGCTATCATAGAGTACTATTGGATGAATCCGAGCTTTGGCACCAACGTCTTGGTCACATCAACCTAAGAGACCTATCAAAAATATCCGAAAAGGAAGCTGTAGCTGGGTTACCAAAGTCTCTAAAAGTAAAAAAAGATAGTGTGTGAAGCATGCCAAGAAGGAAAACAAACAAGATCTCACCATAAGAAAGTTTCTGACATACTCATCTCTCGGCCTCTTGAGGTACTCCACATGGACTTGATGGGTCCAACACAAACCAAGAGCCTTGGTCAAGAAATATATTATGGTTATTGTGGATGATTTTTCAAGATTTATCAGGTGTGACGCCCCCAAATTCCGTTTGGGATCGGACGAATATTTGAAGGGTCGAGACATGCAACACAAGATTACCTACTCCCGTTCCTTACATATAAGATGCAATGTTCCTAACATGCATCTAGCATTATGCAATATTCACAACGGATAATTTTTTTCTTTAGCAATACTATACACCAAACTGAAATATCCCAAATACCTAAAACATACTTCATACATAATGACATACTAAACAACTGAGATCACAACACTAGTCCAAAATGGTTGTGATCAAAAGAGTGCTAGAGATCGAACTCCACAAATACAAGTAGTACAATGGTGTAACTACTGTATTACCATCTACGTCGCACCGTAGTCAACCGTTTCTAGTTGTCGATTCCCCAATTCTCCTTCAGATCCTGTAAAAAGATCTACCATTCGGTGGAAATGGTAGTTGGGACTACCATAGTGAGATTTGATTACGAATCTCAGCAAGTTAACAAAAAACTTTACACAGGTCAATGATGCATGCATGGCAGTAAAAGCATAAATGCATGATCAAATCATAAGCAATCATAACATAACTTGACATACAACATAACATAACTGACATAACTTAAACTTAAGCGTGAACTAAACTTGACTTGCTTGAACTAAACTAGACTTAAATTGAGACTTGATTTGAGACTTGACTTAACATGAACTTGGTCTGAGACTTGACTTAATATGATCTTGGACTTGAATTCTAAAATTTAACTTGACATGAACTTGAACTTGAATTTTGATACGTAACTTTACTTGAACTTGGAATATATTCTTATTTCATGGAATTACCATGATGTTCTTGTCTCGTGGGGTTACGATGGTAACTTAGTCTTATCTCATTGGATTACCATGATAGAGTAGTCTTATCTCATGAGGTGACCATGATTTAACAATAACCATGAACTGATCAATAACTTAACTGTACGGAGACGTACATGAATGTGAGGTACATGAACATCTGGACATGATTTGTTCTTGAAATACACAAATTGTATTCGAAATGTGATCAAAATACGAAAGGACTGAAGCTCTGACGTAAAACAACATGACTCGAACGTGACTCGAAAGGTATGACTTACTTGAGATAGAAACATTTTGTAACATGGCATAATATGTAACAAACAATATACTTAACATAGCATAACATGTAACATACAACATATTTAACATGACATGCTTGCAACAATGAATATTACATTATATGACATACATGTAATAGATGACATACATGTAATAGATGACAAACTTAACAAGACATACTTACAATGTATAGTAAAATGTGACAGAATATCTTGCGTAACAAATGAACAATTCATGACAGAATAAATTTTGTATGATAGATAAATATGTAATGACTTGTTTTGGCACATATGGTAACATACATACATACTCTGTAGTTCCTTTACTCATCACTCATACACATTAAACTGATAGTAAGTTAAAAACTAACTTCCCTCGGTCTTCACGCTTCTAGACAAAACTCAAGTGTGATCACGAGAACTAAAAGTAGTAATTTCTAAAAGTTAGGACTAAAATTAAGAATATGGAAAAATATCGAATTAGAGTAAAATTATCATTTTACCCTCTACATGTGAAGAAATGACCATTATACCCCTAACTTAAGGATTTTGCATCCTAACTCCAAAAATACCAGAATTTACATACCTCATGTAAATTTTGTCCTAAGCTCAAATATGAATTCAGAAAAGCTTAAAACTAAACACAACCATTAAAACTCTATAGGGCCGAAACCTACATAGGCTATTTCCCTTGATTTTTGTTGCAATTCTTTCAAATTTCATGACTCATGATTAAACCAAAATGTTTCGTCTAATATAAACATAACATATTCCTAAAAATAATCATGTTTTGAATCAAGAACAAAAGTCATCAAAATCACTAAAAACATACTTTAACTTTTTCGTTTTTCTTCTAAGTTCAAAACAGATTTTTGTTTCTAACTTGTTTTGATCAACATCTTGATCCAAGACATAAAATTATGTGATCTTCAAACCAAAACATCACATGGTTTAAAAAGGTTTTCCAAAACATATCTAAGCTTTAAACTCAAGATCACATGGTTAAAAATTAACCAAAACATAAATTTAGCCAAGAACATCATCACTTTGGCCTAACCGAAAATCTCCTTGCATAAAATTTCATATCTTTGAAGCTAACATCAAATATCTTAAAAATGACATTCTAACATGTATATAAGAGGTTTAGGATTATCCAATAAAAATATCAAAACTATTGGAATAAGATTAAACCATAAAATATTTAAACTTTCCCAAAACAGAAACTGTTTTTCCTCTTCTAGTTTCTAAGTTTCTAGATCTAAGAAAATCATTCACCAAAACTTTTAATCATGCAACAAATACTCAACCAATAATCATATACACATGTTAACAGTACTCCATAAAATTTTGGACCAAGATCTATTTATTAGCTTGGTCAAAAACTCCAAAATATAACACACTCTCTAGTTTATTTCTTAGAATGACCTTTTTGGGATTTAAACAACTTTTGATACCCATATATCCAAATGGAACAAATAAAGTATCCACGTAAATTAGACTAAAAAAGGAACAACTTTCATGAAAGAAACTTTGCGAGAAAACACTTAAAAAAGCTTTGAATCAGGCGTGCAAAAGAGACAACAAAAACTGCCCGAGAGTTTCATTTGTGTTCTATCAAGGAAAAGTGTAAAGGAGGGTTGCTTTTCATGGAAAGTGGACTGGAGAGCCTCTTACAAAAGTTGTGGAAAGTGATAGGACTGAAAGAAAGCTTGAACATTACAATAAACAAAAATAAGTCCAAGATCTTTTCTCAAGATGGAGTGTAAAAGTGAAAGAGCGAGGTGGCCCTTTAGGTTTGTAATTCAAGAACCTTCTAGGCCATTCGTTTGAAAAGATTTGGCCAACCAAGTGGGGGTGCAAAACTTAGCCAAGAAGCAATGCTAATGTGGTCAAATTTGTGGGTCTTAATGGGCCTAAACCAAATTGGCCCATTAAGGCCCACGAATGATGTTCTAACACTTGGCCCAATCAAATTTCCAAGGTTTGGGTTGCTATCAAGCCCAAATCCAATATCACTTGGCCCAATAAATTTTTGAAGGTTAGTAAGGTTGGATAATGATATTCTAACAAAAATCTGAAGGATTAATAGAATGTGGAAGTATTTTAATCAAGCGATTAAATACAATGCTAGAAACTGATTCATTTAGGTTTTGGAAGTCAACTTTATGGTTTGGATAAAACCGTTTAGGATTTTGATTTCAACCATGCTTTTGGGTTCTCAGTTGGACTCCAACCATGTAGAATTTCATTAGGTGGAAATCCTCTTTGGTTTGGCACAATTTGATTGGTCAGATGGAATAGGGTTTTTGTTTAGGTAGCATGATCTCCTACCTTGATTCCTTCAAATCCATCAAACATTCCTTTCGGTGTCAAGTGTCTAATGCTATTTTCTATGTGTGGCTAAGATCTTTCCAAGTGTCCAAATAAAACTTCTCTAATCTAGTTTGGACATGTCACAATGTGATTTTGAAAACACTGCATTTGGTCTGCTTACCGAGGTTACTATTCACTCCAGAAAGTGAATAATAAACTTAGCACTTAAAAATCTTAAATATTCATATTAACCTATAGTGAAAATCGTTTACCGAAATTTAATCCCAAAGTGCCCCTAAAAATGAATTCATAGTTTTGAACAGGCGTTTCGTCTGAAGATATGAAAATGGACTTATTGCACCATAAAATCCTAAATAATCAACTGAGTCTAATGGCGCAGATTATAGCGTATTATGACACTTATAACTACCTCAATTAATTCGAATCGCATTCTAGCACTATAGTGAGTGATAACACTAACTATGTTAACAGATGAAAACCTATGCGATTGGTCGATTTGTGAAAACTTATGGGGTTTTCACGAGGTTCCTAAAGCCAATAGAAATTCCACATTTGAATTTCTAGCGGGCTGTTACACTTGGACCATATTACCGAGAGAAAAATCTGAAGCGTTTGATCTCACCAAGATGTTATTCATGAGATTAATAATAGAGAAGGACTTTTCTATCTCTAGAATTCATAGTGATCATGGTAAGGAATTTAAAAATTCTAATTTCACTTCTTTTTGTGATGAACAGGGCATACATCAAGATTTTCTGCTCCAATTAAACCTCGATAAAATTGAGTAGTTGCAAGAAAAAATAGAGCAATTCAAGAGATGGCTTGGACTATGCTGAGCAACAAAAAGATGGCTTTAGATTTTTTGGGAGAAGCTGTCAACATAGTAGGTTATATTCTAAACTGAGTGATCCTTTGGCCAGGTACAAGACACACCCCCTATGAGTTGTGGAAAGACAAAAAGCCAACTGTCAAGCACTTTAGAGTCTTTGGAAGTCAATGATACATGTTGCGTGATTGAGAAAATTCACATAAATTTGATAGCAAGAGTGATAAAGTGATATTTCTTGGCTATTCTTCAAATAACAAAGCATATAGAGTCTATAATCTTTGTACAAAAACTACGATGAAACCAATCAATGTGGTTATAGATGATGACTCAGCCAAGACCACAAAAAGAGAACTTGAAAGCATGAGTGAGTCAACTCAAAGCATAGAAGAAAAGTCTGAAAAACAAAGTGATGAAGACCATGAAGAGGAAACTCCTCCAAATTCTCCTTCTTCATGTGACAAAAAGCCATCATCAAGAATTAATCATAATCATCGAAAAGAAAACATTCTTGGTAAGCTAGATGAAGGAATGAGACTTAGAAAAAAAGTTCTAAATCAAGTTTCTTTTGTGTGTTATTTGTCGCAGGTAGAACCCAAGAAAGTTGAAGAAGCCTTAAGTGATGAAAGCTGGATGAATGCCATGCATGAGGAACTTCATCAATTCACAAGAAATGAAGTATAGGAGTTCGTTCCTAGGCTTGAAAAATACAAGGTCATTGGAACCAAGTGGATCTTTAAGAACAAGTCTAATGAGCATGGCACCATAGTCAGAAATAAAGCAAGACTTGTTGCACAAGAATACACAGAAGTAGATGGGATTGATTTTGATGAAATTTTTGCTCCTGTTGCACGTATAGAATCCGTATGCATATTACTTGCTATAGCTAGTCATTTAAATTTTAAGTTATATCAAATGGATGTTAAGAGTGCATTTTTAAATGGACTATTACAAGAAGAGGTATATGTTAAGCAACCTAAAGGATTCATTAATCATCTTTATCCTGATCATGTGTACAGGTTGAAGAAGGCACTCTCTATGGATTAAAGCAAGCACCACAAGCTTAGTACGAAAGATTAACGGCTTACCTTCTTGAGCATGGTTTCACAAGAGGACAACCAGATAGAGCTCTTTTCTTAAGAAAAACTAGTAAACAACTTCTTATTGCTCAAATATATCTAGATGACATTGTGTTTGGAGCAACTCTTGATTTACTTTCTTATGAGTATGATTGGTGAATTGAATTTTTTTCTTGGGCATTCAAGTTAAACAAACAAGGGAGGGAATTTTCATTTCTCAGTCTAAGTATGCTAAAGATCTTGTTAAGAAGTTTTGAATGGAAGGAAAGACTCATGCTCACACTCCTATGAGCACTTCAGTAAAACTCAACATAGATCTGATAGGTAAGAACATTGATCCTACACTTTATAGAAGTATGATAGGGAGTTTGCTGTATATTATAGCAAGTAGACTAGATATTGCTTTTAGTGTTGGTGTATGTACTAGATTTGAAGCTAATCCTAAGGAATCACATCTCACTGCAGCAAAAAAAATTCTTAAATATCTAAGTGCTACTGTAGATTATGAGATTTAGTATTCTAAATATTCTAACTTAACTCTAGTTGGATATTCAAATGCTGATTGGGCTGGGAATGTAGATAATAGAAAAAGCACATCTGGAAGTTGCTTTTATATAGGTGGAAATCTAGTTGCATGGATGAGTAAAAAGTAAATTTTCGTCTCCTTATCTACTGCTAAAGCCGAGTATATTGCAACAGGAAGTTGTTGTACTCCGCTTCTTTGGATGAAAAAGATGCTTGAGGACTATAGTTTCTCTCAAGATACTATGACAAACTATTGTGATAATTCTAGTGCAATTAGTATCTCAAAAAATCCTATTCAACACTCTAGAATCAAGCATATAGACATTCGGCATCATTTTATTCGAGACTTGGTTAAGTAAAAAATTGTGTCCTTGGAGCATGTGGCTACTGAACATCAATTGACTGATTTATTTACAAAACCCTTAGATGGGTTAAGCTTTGAATATTTAAGAAAAGCCATTGGTGTGTGTGATATGCATTAAATGGTTCATCACTTTCTTGCATTTAAATTTATGCATTATTACATTTTTTGTTTTTGTTTCAATTTGTTAGTGGTTGGATTTGAGTTTAGCATGTTTTCTCACAAATTTAATGGAATCAACATTAAGCAATATGTAAGCTAAGGTGTTTACCAAGTGATTGAACATTCTGACCTCACCATATCAGCCTTGTTTGGATTGAAGCACTTGGTATCAGTTAAGCATCTTATCGTGGGGGTGTTAATCTTATGGTCAAGCTTTCAAAGGACGTTGTCTATTTATTGTGAGGAACCTAACCCTACCTCCTAATTGTTTATAATGCTCAATAGAAAGGGAGAAGTCTATTCCTTAAATTGACAAATACTAGTTGAACCTAGTACTAAAAGAAAAAGATCTTCTCTTGCCAAGCACAAAGGTGGATCCATATAAAAAACTAAGTGTTTTATCATTGTGGAAAAAGACAAGCACTTAAAATGGATCTGATTTATGAAGTCCTTATAGAAAAAATCATTGCTCTAATCATTGTAGAAAAAGATGAGCAATCCAATCATGGACATGATTAGAGCTCAAAACACCTTATGCTTGGAGAAGATACTCCTTCAAGTATCTAGGCAATAGCATAAAGTTTAGATTTTAAGGAAAAAGATCATTCTTAAGGAGTATCTCAAGCTAAAATAAATTAATAAAAAGAGGGGGGGGAGGGGGGGGGGGGGGAAGAAGAAAATAAAAACCTCACCCACACACTAACATGATCTTTGGATGTTCAACTAATGAGGTACATCACACCATGGTGATGGCCTACAGCTGAGAAAGTGCATCTCCTGTATGGGTGGATAGTGTGAGGAGAATGATATTGGGCCTTGTGCTACACTAAAGGCTTAAACTTAGCTCAATGTAGAAAGTTACGTTTTTGAGTAAAACAATACCTATTGTCAAAAAAGTTTTTGGTTTATTTGGTTTTATGAGTTATAATTTAAAAAAAAAAATCATAAATATATGCCAAATTTTTTTTAGGAGCATTGAGTCTTGGTGGAACACTGAGACATCTTGAACACTTGACAGAGTCCCAGTAGGGACGTGGTGTTTTGAGAGGGGGGGGGGGGGGGTTCTCGTGCATATTATGGTCTCTTTCCTAAGTGACTTAAGTCACTCGCATAGGCCAAAGACCTCTTTTCCGATTCCCACTCCCCACGTCTCACACAGACTCTTTCGTGCCCTATCCCACTTTGAGTGAGTATTTCTCCACCATTTGAGTACGAAATTAGAAAGGATTTTACATCTACACCACTCTGATTCGAGGTAAGTGTCCCGTACAACTTTCCATTATTGTTTCTCAAGTTCTAGGGCACGAGATTTCTAATTGGGTATTGTGAAATAGATGGATTTGATGAGAGTTTTATGTAGTGATTTATGGAAATGGTGTATGGAACATTGGATTATCTAGGTTGGGATTGAGATTGAGTTGTATTAAGGAAGGATTTTGATGGTTTCTGAGAGTCCATCGCTCGTTCTTAAGGAACTGCACACCAAGTGTTCGAGTTTTTGACTCAAACAAATTATTCTTTGCAAAATTTTTTGGTTCCGCACTCTTTCATGTTCATACATCATTTTAAATTCATTTGATTGATTTCTCTATGCATAAAACATGAATCATTAGTCTTTTGGGTTTCATGGAATACATATCCAGCACGACATGTTATTCGTTATATTACCTGCTTAATCTCCATTAAGTATATAGGTTCCCATGAGTGCCCAGAAAGTAACTTGTACTTCTTATGGGTATCGCTGCATGATAATATTAAAGTATTATGTGTGCTTGTGTATTTCAAATGTGGTTCAAAGAAAAAGCAAAAAGAAAGAAGATAGCTGAGCCTAGCTCACCTGCAGGTGCAACAAGTGAGAGGGAATCTCCTCCAGAGACTCCTCACACTAAGGAAACTATGGGACACACGACAGAACCAGTAAAGTCCAAAATTGAACCCTCCACACTTGGTGCTTTCTAGTGCTTTGCTTCACCTGAAGTAGAAGCGTCATATAGAAGCATATTTTCTCACCGACCTGTTTTAGGCGAGAGAGACGTAAGCATCCATGACTTTCCTAATCCATCAATTGGTATCATCAGTAGCATATTTACTGAGTGACATTGGGAAGAGCTCACACTTCCCTCACCCACGCCATGGGTTGAGGTGGTGCGTGAGTTTTACTCTAACCTTATCCATTTTAACATTGATCATCATAGCATCTCCTCCCTCCACAGTGAGGGGAGTTAAAATTGATATCACTCCTGCAATAATAAGAGACTTGTACGAACTGCTTGAAGTCGTGAACCCCGGATATCCCTACAAGGGAATGGGGGCCCCGACAAAGATTACAATGTGCAACCTATTTGCTAGGCCTCAAGGGCCAAAGAGGAATCCATGGGTTCATAGGATGCCTATGCATGTAATACTCCCACCCTACAAAGTATTGGCCAAGTTAGAGTTGAAAAACTTATGGCCAATTAGTCGACACAGGGAATTTCTGTTAGAGAGGGCCCAATTTATGTTTGCTTTGGCTACAGGTGTATCCATAGATTTCCCTTGACATGTGATTGGTATTATTCATCGTTCACATGTGGAAAAAGAGTTGAGTCTCCCTTTTAGTTGTCTAGTTACCAAGCTAGCTATGATAGCCAATGTCCCATTAAGACCAAATGAACCCACCCTGAAAGTGCATGGTTCCATTTCAGTTCTCACTCTGATCGAATCAGAAGCTGTTTTGAACAAGAAAAGACCACATACTGAGTCGGCCACTTGTCCTCCCGAGCCTACAGTACCTCTCTCTAGTGTGCTGGAACAAATTAATCTTCTCTCTCAAAAGATTGATTCATTTGCTTAGAAATGGGAAGTCCGACAGACAATGATGGAACAACAGATAACTGCACAGCGAACATGTGGGATGCAGATTAGTGTAGCTATTTCTCTTCTCATTTTCCATGGCTGTGAGCTTCATATACATTGATACTTCAATTTTAGATATCTTTGACTACCTCTTCACATAGATTATTGTAGGATTCTCGTCAACTTAGCTCATAATCAGCCATAACTAAGGCAACCTCTGAATCACTATCATCATCGTCACTTTCAGATTTGGTTAGATTAACATTAGAAAATTCACTAACAACAGCAGAAAAAGCTATAAATGAAGTTTCATCCTTAGATGATGAACTGAAATTTTCAGATTCAAAGCCATCACTAAGAGTGACATTAAGAGCTTTACCTTTGTCTCTCTTAAAATTTGGACACTCAATTCTTATGTAACCATACCCTGAGCATTCATGACACTTAACTTTATCTTTTTGCTCAGATTTATCCTTGTTTCATTTTTCAAAATCACTATTTTTAGTAGGAAATTCCTTACCTCTCTCTTGTTTTCCATTTGTTCTCTTGTTAAACTTGAATTTTCTAGCAATAAGTGTTATGTCCTCATCATTTAGATTTTTTTCATCAGAAAAACCTTCACATTCTTCTTTTACAGTTTTCAATGCAATAGACTTACCCTTTTTCATTTGAGGAAGTGAAGATTCATAGGTTTGTAGAGAACCTACTAGTTCTTTAACCTTGATTACATCAAAGTCCTTGCTTTCCTCTATAGCAGTCACACCTTTGGGAGAAATCTTTCAGGTAGAGATCTTAGGATCTTTCTCACCACTTTTGAATCTTCCACCTTCTCACCTAGATTGAACCTAGAATTCACAATATCGTTAAGTTTTGCATAAAAATCATTAAAATTTTTATCTTCCAGCATTCAAATTTCCTCAAACTTTGAGATTAGCAATTGTAATTTAGAATTTTTTACGATCTTTTTTCCTCATGTGTGCTTCCAAGATATCCCAAGTTTCTTTGGCCACCTCATACATGGAATTTCTCTTAAATTCTTCCAAAGAAACTGCCATGAAAATAACTTTGAGTCCCTTGCTATCCCAATTATAGTTGTTAACCTCATCTCTTGTCCATGCATCAATAATAGTCTCAGGCTTAGTTCATCCTTGCTCTAATGCATGCCAAACCCGCTCATCCAATGATTTGAGGAAAGCCCTAATCCGAACTTTCCAGTATGCATATTTTTCCCCATCAAAGTGTAGTGGAGTTGATAATGAAGATATGATCAACAGGAGAATGGATCACACTCGAATGAGTGAACCAAGCTCTGATGCCAATTGAAATTACCTAAGTATCCCTGTAATTAGATCTCATGCTTCACCACACAGTTAATCAAATTTTTAGTCACTTATTATATGATAATTTGATAAATAATCAAATACATAAAGTAATAAAAGTGCTTAAGATCAATTTGGGTTACGAAGGGAAATTCTTTGAAGAAATCTTCAAAAGTAAAACCCTGGAGGGCAGCTAAACCCAGGAAAGTCAATCTTATTATTTGAAAATCAATTACAAGTAAATCACAATTACAAAACCTTCATAACTTAACTCTATTACTTGACCAGACAAACGACCCGTTTGTCTTCTACCGCAATAGCAGCCAGAACCTCTGGTTATCTTCAAACTATTGACTTCCCTTCTGGAATTCCAGTGGCTGAACTTGGTCACCTTCACTCCGACACTTAAAGAGAGAATGGAACAAACAATAGAAAATTCTTCACAAGAATTTTCTCACATTCAAGCTCTTGGATCTCACGTCGACCTCCAAGCACTTTGAGCACGCATTCTTATATCGGGCCTAAAGTCTTGAATTATTTGCTTCTCAATCTACTTTCTCCTGAACAAAGGTGATGTTTGGTAGGTTAAAATCCTACCAAAGTCGGATGCTTTCTTTCTTTCTTTTATTTTATTTTATTTTATTTTTTTAGAAGAGCGGAGAATCACATGTCTAATAGTGACCCCCTCCCATATTTATTATTAAAACTTCCCTCACTTATGGCGGAGGAATATCGCAGAACAAAACAAGGTTTAAAGGTGACCCTGAAAGATCACAACCTAAAAAAAAAAAAAACCAACTATAACAAGCCTATAGTTCAATCAAGGAAAAGAAAACCACCACAAAAAACCAGACCTAGCATCTCAAAGATGGAAGTCCCAAAGAATCCAAACGAAACAAGCCTTTAAGAACCCAAGGCAAATCATGATTATTAAAAAAGACCCATTCAGAACCTGAAGCCCCTTCCTTAGCTAAACAATCTGCCACCCTATTACCTTCACGAAAAATATGCTGAAATCGACAATTAATCATACAGGATAAATCAACAATTTCCTCCCAAAAATCCTCAAGGTACCACACACCACATCTCCCTCTGAGCCACCATGAGATAACCACCATAGAATCCATTTCAACTATTACATTTGAGATATTCAACAATTTGCAAAATCTCAACCCATGAAGGAGTGCCATGAGCTCCGCTTTATTATTAGAACCAAAACCAATATGAGATGCATAAGCCTGGACAAACCCACCTGAATCATCCCGAATAACCCCGCCAATGTCACAGGAACTAGGATTATCAATACTACTACCATCCATGTTCAATTTATACCACCCCAGCGGCGATTTAACCGACCTTACCACTTTACAACATGGAACTCTCAGAACCACCAGATTTATCCGTAAGGCCTCAAGGATCATGCCATCTGTACATAATAGACTCTTTTCTTGCTTAGCCACCTGAGAAAGAGACCCTAACCAACCACAAATAGAATAAACAACATAATTATGCGTTTCCAGAATACCTTCCATCCGAGCAAGACATCTCCTCCTCCATAGACGCCAAGTAACAATAATGGGAAGCATTCCAACAATAAAGCCCACCTGTAAAGAGGAGCTAGCACCCCTAAACCAAATCCCAACATGCTGTTTCCAAGATCTACCAAGAGGTATTCCAAAAATATTTCCAAAGAAGGACCACACTCTTTGTGGAAATTCACCCTCAAAAAGCACATGATTAATATCTTCAATATGACCAATATTACAACAATCACATTTGGATACAATAGGAATACCAATATGGCGTAGTCTATCATCCAAACTCAAAGCCATAAACCATGTCCTCTAGAAATGGATAGACATTTTTAATGGAAGACTCTTATGCCAAACCCACGCATGCCAATCCATAGAATTACCTCTATTACGAATACAATTCCAAGCAGATTTTGTAGAAAAAATACCTGTATCCGTAGGAGTCCAAATTAGAACATCCTTCCCATTATTTGGCCCAGCTAAAGCAGTAATAATTTCATCCACCTTATCTTGCCCTACTAAATTCTCCAACTCCACATCCCAACTATCCGACAACCTGCAATCTTTAACTTTCAAAAGGGGTGAACCCACAACATGCATATCATTAATCAGTGGACCATTATCCCTCCATTTTTCATACCAGAAAAAAATCTCTCCCTCTCTAAGTTTCCATTTGGAATTGTTTAACAACAACGGAATACAATTAGCTACCATTCTCCAAAATCTAGATCCTTTATTAGTATCTATAAGAGACCACGGCCTCATTCCAACATATTTGACTTTGAAAAAATTAGCCCATAAAGAATTACCTTAATAAGATTCCAAGCAAAGTGCATATGCAAGGCTTTCTGAATGTCCTGAAGACTTTGTATACTAAGTCCTCCTTTTTCCACAGGATTACAAATCTTATTCCAGGCCAACCATTTCCTTTTATCTCGCCCATTAGCTTCTTCCCAAAAGAATGAGCTCATCAATCTTTGAAACTTGGCAATAGTAACTTGAGGAACCTGTAAAACAGCAAATAGATGGATAGTCATACTAGATATAACATGCCTCAAAAGAACAAGTTTTCCTCTCGAAGAAAGAAGCCTCATCTTCCAGCCACTGATCTTTTGCCTCACTTTATTCACCATATCTTCTAAATGAGCCTGTTTCAATCGCCCTCGAATTATCGGCACTCCTAAATATTTGAAAGGGAAGATCCCTTGCATAAAGCCCGTCTGACATAAAAGCCAGTGCTTGTGCCTATTTGGAATTTTATTAGAACAATACAAAGCAGATTTCTGAACATTAATAGTTTGTCCTGACCACTTCTCATATTGAATCAGAATTTATTGAAGAACCTGCACCGAACTTTGATTTCCATTAGAAAATACCATAACATCATCAGCATACATCAAGTGAGAGATAATAGGCATACCTCGGGCCTGAGAGAATAGCCCAAACTGATTCTCTCGCACACTCCTATGGATCAATCGGGATAGGACCTCTTATTGAATGATAAACAAATAAGGAGACAGAGGATCACCTTGACGAAGACCTCGACCACTCGGAAAGAAACCCTTAATGGTACCATTCATTGTGACCGAATACCAAGGGCTAGAAATACATGAATAAATCAAATCACAGAATTGAGCGGAAAAACCAAACCTTCGTAATACCAATATCAAAAACCCTCAATCCATCCGATCATAAGCTTTCGCAAACATGATACATCTAAAGAAACCTTAAGATTTTCAACCAACAAAAAACCGTCTTCAAAATAATTTTTATAAAAAGAGCTCTTAATACTCAATATTCCTTCCTTTTCCAAATATTATTATAAATTTGTTTTTTATATAGAACCATCTTTACATCCAAACATCACTTGTTTGTAAGTAAGATGATATCATATCATCTCAAAACTTAAACCTGATTTGCTTATCAAGCATCACTCAAACACAAACACAATTTCAAATTTTCAACTTTTTTATCTAATCATTACAACTTTTCATAAAATTTTCAAATTTCAAAACAAAAATAATATTAAAATTAGATAATATTCTAACAATATTTAACTTTATAATATTTTATTCAACTTTTTCTCTCTCATTCTAAAATCCAATAAAACATCTTAACTCAAATTATTTCATTACTATTCACAAACTTTTTAACTACTATTTACAGAATTCTCATCTCGTCTCATTATCCAAACCAGCTAGTCTCTTTTATATTCGATTTCTTTGATAAATTATCGATGATGTATCATGTCTGTGTGCCAGACTACAATCTGATTCTCAATCGCATAGATTCATGTGGTCGGATTTCAGGTGAATTACAAGAAAAGCAGGACATGCGGTGAAGAATGAATTGAAACGGACATGCACTCGATTTAAGATGGTTTAGCAAAACAAGTAGAAAAGAAAATATGTGAATTACATGAATTGAAACAGACATGCACTCGATTTAGTCACAAAAGCATAATTTTAATGAAATAATTCATTTGAGTGGTATTTAAAAAAAAAATTTGCGAGAAATTTTGAGATAAGACGAGAGCATCTCATCTCCTCTTATCTCTGTTGGCAAACAAGACAAAAATTCCCATTTCACCTAATAAATAGTCAACGAAAGTTAACAGTACTTATAATTATCTCTATAACTGTATCTACTTTATGTGAATTACACATAGCGGCTCCATCCCAAGTTTATTTATTAACCCCTACTTGTGGTGGAGGAATGGCGTGGTAACATCATTACACTTGGGGATTACAAGAAAAACGCTATAACCTAACCCAAAAACCAAGTGTCAAAAGAAGCCAATAAAAAAAAGATAAAAAACAACTAGCAGCTAACAAGCCAAAAAGAAAAAAACCAACCAACCTAAATAAAAGCATCTAACGCCTATATTCTGTCCTGCAGACCAATTATCAACAATGAGACTTCCTTTGAGCCAACCAACAACCTACCAAATTAACTGGTCGAAACTGGATAGATGCCTACTAAATTCTTTGGTTGTGGACTTGTTACCTGATGCTTTGTGTATGTATTTGCCTCGCTCGACGTCGGATCATTCTCCGATGTCCTTTGTCTTAAAGAGGCAAGCATGTAGATATGGGCCTTCTTTGTTTAAATTCCAACAAATGTGGGCGTCTCATGAGAATTTTAGAGAGGTTGTGGAAGGCTCTTGGCAGGTTCAAGTTGCTGATGTGGGGTTCTTTCGGCTTGCTGCTAAATTAAAAAAGTTGAAAGTGGTTTTAAAGGATTGGAATTGTAGAGCTTTTGGGCACACTGAGACTAATATTAATGATTTGGAGAAGCAAATTGAACGACTTGAAAGTCAGTTGCAAGCTAATTTTTCTGAGGAAGTTGAGTTTGAATTATTAATTGCCAAGGAAGAGCTTGTGGTTTGGCTTCTCAGAGAAGAGACTCGACTATAACAAAAGGCTAAAATTGGGTGGATGGAGAAGGGCGAGGCCTCCGTGCAATTTTTTAAAACTTTTGCTTCTATGAAAAAGCCGATTGTGCAGGAAATGCAACTCCGAGATGGTTCTTGTTTAAATTCTCCAGAGGCTATCCATGATGGGGTTGTGAATTTCTGGAGTGACCTCCTTAAGGCAAGACCAAAGAGGGATCCCCAAGATTTATCTCTGTTTGTGCAGAATGTTGTTTTGGAGGAGGAAAATAATCTTCTCCTTCAGTTCCCTTCAATCCAAGAGGTGAAAGAGGCTATGTCTTTTATTCCAACTGATAGTAGTCCAGGTCTAGATGGATTTGGTTATGGGTTCTATTGTTCGTGTCGAGATATTGTGGAGGCTAATGTGCTGGTAATAGTTAGGGAATCTTTTAGAGGATCTCCATTACCCAGATTCTATTCAGCTTCTTATATTGTGCTACTTCAGAAAGTGCAAAACTCAACTGGGTTTGACAAATTTAGGCCCATCAGTTTGTGTTCCGTGATCTATAAGGTCTTTTCCAAAATTCTGGTTCGTAGATTGTCACCTATTTGAAATAGGATTATTTAGTTGGAACAGAGAGCTTTCTTACCTGGAAGAAGTATATTTGAGAATATTACTCTAGCACAAGAGATCATTCAATTGTTGAATAAACGGGTTCGTGGTGGCAATGTCCTAGTCAAAGTGGATATGGCTAAAGCGTATGACAGTGTTGACTGGAGTTTCTTATTACAGGTTATGTCTTCATTTGGTTTTGGCTCTCGGGTTTGTGAGTTGATTAGGCAATGTATTTCCACGCCATGGTTCTTTGTGGTTATGAATGGCACTATGAAAGGCTTCTTACCAAGTGGGTGTGGTTTGAGGTAGGGGGACCCTCTGTCCCCCTATTTGTTTATTCTTGTGGAAGAGATGTTATCTAGATTGTTAAAGTATAAGTTTGGAAATGGGATGATTATTCCATTTTCCCATCCTTGGAGTGCTCCTCTTATATCGCATTTATTGTAGGCGGATGACATTGTTGTGTTTGCTAATTGTGGGAAGTCCTCGCTTCGTGTTATCAGGGATGTTTTTGCTAAGTATGAAATTGGTCTGGTCAGGTTGTGAGTAGAGAGAAGTCTTTGATTTTCTTACTGAAGAATTTTACGGGTGCTCAAAAAAGAAGTGCTTTGGGAATTACTTTGTTCTCCAAGGGCTCTTTTCCTGTCAAGTACTTAGGCGCGCCTTTGGTTTCAGGTAGGCTGAAAGTGACTGTAACCCCTGCTCCTTTCTTCTTACGTAAGCTCCTCTCTTTCTTACGTAAGGCTCCTCCTTACTGACGTAAGCAAATTTCGGTGACGGAATTATGTAACAATCTGCCATTCTTTCCGGTGACTGCAAGCATCGTCATGTGTGCCGAACCATGACGACGTATCTCTCGAGATATTAGGTGACTTCTAAAGTATGCCCAGTGTTTTAAATGTACTGAAAATATTTATATGAGGTATTTCCAGTATTGTTGAGCTAAACTTGTTTTTAAATGAGACAATTATAATATTTTGAAGAGCTCCAAAATATTATAATTGTCGGAGGTCATTTTAATATTAATTATTAAAATGATTCCAGTTATTTAAAATATTATGGGATTTAAATTATGTTGAAAGCTTTAATTAAATTAAATGATTTTATCCTTTTAAATATATTAAATAAGACTTCATCATTTATTAATGGTGAAGAAATATTATTTTACAAACTAAAGTTAGTTTAAAATAATATTTACCTTAATTCCTCTAGGCGCTTTTAATTAAGTTAATGTTTACGTATTTTCAAATCAGTATTTTAATATCTCAGCGTTAGATCGTTTTGAGGACCCCAAGACGAAAGGACTGTGTTAAGTACCCAGACCCTCTCTCTTTCCCCCTCACTTTTCCCTCCCCACTCTCTCTCCTCCACGCCCGTAGCTTCCATCGCACAGCTCGACGCCGCCGTGCGCCACCCACTCTCACCGCCGACACCATCAGCTCCCCCTTCCTCCGGCGAGCCTCCCCGTAGCAACCTCTCCCTCTCCCGCTCTCTCCTCCTCTCCGCTGGAAGTGCAAAGCCCGAATGGGCTTGATGCACATAGCGCCGTCGTGCGCCACCCAATGGCGCCACCACTCCCATTGCAGCTTCCTCTACCATCGGCCACCACCCTCCAGCAAAACCAGCACCTCCCATGCAGCCACCTTCCCTGTAGCACGCACGCACAAGAGACCCACGCACTGCTTCACCATGCGCGACCTCTAGCGCCGCCATGTATGACTCCCACGGCCACCCACGGCCACCATGAACCTACCCTTACCTCCCCTTTCCTCCTCTCTTGGACCCAAGGCCCATGGCCTCTCCTCCATGCAGGGGTCTCCTCCTCACGCAAGCACGGGTTGTGTGTCCCCCACCGCCGTGCGCCGCCACCCATGGCAGATCACCATCTCTAGCCTCCTCAGGCCACCACCAAGCCAACCCAACCTCCCATGGCCCCGATCTGCCACCCATGCACGCACACTCTCTCTCACTCTCCCACGGCCTTTCACCCACTGTGCGGCTAGATCCGCCACCGTGGCACTACCTCGACGCCACCATGAGATCCACTGCATTTCCCTTAGCCAAGCCCTAGGTCCAAACCACCACTATACATGGTGGGTAATCACTGCACGTGATGGACAGTCACTGCGTGTGACTGACTGCCACTGTACACTGCTAGATCCGACATGTTACGCTCCTTGCCACCATCACAAGACCTTCACGAGCCCTTCCAAGACCACACTTAGCTATCCAAACGCCCAAACAGTCAACGTACGTGGGTTAGCCACCACGTACGACCTCTCCGACGTCATCGCCTGTGACGATCAGCGAGCAACGCACGGGTTATCCCGTCGATGGTATAACTCTCTATCCCTCGTTAATTATGTTAGATATTGATTAGTTGATTAGGTTGTGGACTGTGCTGCTAGTATTAGGGGAATGACTTGGTTGTATTGAGATGTGCTGTGTAGTGCGCTGTGAAGTGTTGGGCATATCTGTGTAGTGTGGTGATGTGATGTGCCGTGTATGTGAAGTGTTGGGCTTATTGTGTAGTGCGCTGCGAAGTGTTGGGCTTTCTATGTTGTGAAGTGTGCGGTGATATATGATTGTGGAGTTTGTACTGTAATTATGGCGTGGTTGCGCCGTGTAATGCGGTTGGGGAGTATGTGCTGTATTGGTGACGTGGCATGTGAAGTGGGAATAGTACACGTTGAGTGTACTTTGTGTGTGGCATAATGTGGGATAAAGAGAGTGTATGTAGAATATACTCTCCTGGCGTATCGTGGAATGGGAAGAGTACACGTAGAGTGTACTCTGTATGGCGTGGTGTGTGAATGGAATACACGTGGAGTGTACTCCATGTAATGGAGTGACACACCATATGGCGGGTATGCCATAATGGTGATGTGGCGTAACGTGTATGGAGTATACGTGGAGTGTACTCCATGTAGTGGAGCGACGCATCATACGGCGGGTATGCCGTAATGGTGATGTGGCGTAACGTGAATGGAGTACATGTGGAGTGTACTCTATGTGGTGGAGTGATGTACCATATGGCGTGCACGCCATAATGGTGATGTGGCATGATGGTACTTGTGGAATGTACTCGATAGGGTGGATTGATGCACCATGTGGCGGATATGCCATAATGGTGATGTGGCGTAATGTGTGTAAATGGAGTACATGTGGAGTGTACTCTATGTGGTAGAGTAATGCACCATTCGGTGGATATGCCATAATGGTGATGTGGCGAAACGAGTGTAAATGGAATACACGTGAAGTGTGCTCTATGTGGTGGAGAGATGCACCATATGGTAAGTATGCTATAGTGGTAATGTGGCAAGAGGAAAGGGAGTACACGCGGAGTGTACTCTTTATGGTAGAGTGATGCATCGTATGGCAGGTATGCCATAGTGGTGATGTGGTATATGTGAAGGGAGTATACGTGGAGTGTACTCCACGAGGCAGCGACACTCCGTGTGACGTGTCACAGAGATAAGGACGGTTGTGCATTTGATGGGTGTAGAAAGTGGTGAGTTGTGTCAGGAACTGTGGAACAGTATCCCGAAGTAGTTGTGATGCGGCCTGTAGTATGAGGTGACAAATGTCACTATAATTGACTTACAGCTGGAAGTATGGGTGTAGTAATAGAATAAGTGTAAGAGTGCACAGTGGAAGCATGACTGGGCAACGTCACAAAGTGACGTGGTTCCTGACAGTCAAGCTTATGATGAGTGAAGAGTTATTGTAGAAATGGCATAACGGGAATGTGACGAAATGTCACGATGTGACGGGGGTACGTGAGGAACGGTACTCGTGATGAGTTAGAAGTTGGCGTAGAAGTGACGTAACAGGATATCAGGTGACGTGATAAGGTCACGGTGTAGCTTGAGAGTTGTCTCGAGATATGCGACGTGACGCAAGGCGTAGTTGTGAACGGAGTCTTGTCGCTTTAAGTGTTGGGATGAACTGTAAGAAGGGACAGATAGCATGAAGAGTCATGCTAGTCCAGTTAAGAGAATGTTGGTATCGGAATATGACCCTTATCCCTACGAGCAGGTGATCAATATGTTATATGTTGATCATTAGGTGATAAAGGGATAAGGTATATGTGTAATCTCGTGAGACACGTGTACCACACGGATTTACCATATGTAATGGGTAATCTGTCATGAGCAAAGTTACACAGTGCTTAAGCCTCAGAGTTGGCTTAGAGCCGTGTGGCTTGTATGGATGGGAATGAGGATTAGTATGGGCTAAAGTGCATGGAAGTAGTGATGGGTGTCCTGTCTAGGATTGGGATGCGTGACTTGGTTGGTTTGAGTGATGCGTCGGAACGTGGTTAATGAGAAGAATGAGACAGAGGTCATAGTGTCTTAATCCTAAGGTGAATCATGGGTTCACTTTAGTGAATGAGCACTTGAGGCAAGACCTGAGTTGGAAGATGCGGTGACCGCAATGGGTCCCCGAAGGTTTTAACGTAGTGATGGGCACGTAAGTGCACGGGATAGAAGGAGAGTGTTTCAAGTATAGTGTAGTTCTATTTCTAGTTCAGTTGCTTATGCATTAGATAGAGAATGACGTTAAGATGATGTATGCATGTAGGTTGCCAGCAAACACGCGCATGAATGGACTGCATGGTATGAAAGTAGCATGGAGTCCAGGTAAGTATTACGTTCATGCCCTTCTCGAGTTTTCTAGAAATCACGAAACGAAAAGGAAAAGCTTTTATCTTTAAGAAAATGCTCACGAAAGAAGATGCCATGCTTTCAAACGTATATGTACGTACGACCCTTCCATGAAAGCCCCTTTTTACGCACCCAAAGTTATTAACTGTATGCATGCGAATGGATGACTATAAGATGTATCTATTGTACGTATTTTCAAAGAAAATGAACTGATGTAAATGCACGAAAGACGAGCTCGAGCCGACGCCTTCATGGATCCTACGGACCGACACCGTCGCGAGCGCTGCGAGGTGATGCTCGTGGACGCCGCGATGGCCAAGGTTCAAGGTGATGCCGCGAAAGGCAAAGTTTGAACCCGTGCTTTATGTTTTATGGACGGTGCGAACTAACACTTTGGTGAACGCCACGAGGTGATGCTCGTGGACGTTGTGAAAGAGGACATTCGAGCCCATGCTCACGAAATGATGTTTGCTCATGACAAGAGATGTTTTCTCATGTTAAATCAAAGAAAGAACTGAATGAAAGCTTCAGCTCTTCAAAGCTGGCATGAATGAATGAATGAAAGCATAAAATGTATGAATATACGTAACGGCCACATGAATGAATGAACGAGTACCAATGAATGGGCAGATTGCAATGCCAGGTAAGTAGTACTGGTAGTGCACCCAGTGCTGCCCCCTATGAAAAGGGATTCCTAACCTGTGGCCATGGGCGAGATCCAGGTCCAAAAGACTGCTAACCCTAACACACGGGGTGTAACAGTGTGTACCGGCCTATGAAAGTGAAAAGAAAGAACGTATGTATGTACGTATGTACGCATGAAGGCACGAACGCACTTTAAGAAATGAAGGCACTGCACTCTTGCAGAAATGAAGGCACTGACGGGTGAAACTTTTTACAGAAAGAAAGGAAAACCCCGTCCAGTGACTTTTTCAAATGAACGCACGTATGCACGTATGCACGTATGTATAGTATGTACGAATGATGAATGCATGAATGAAAACCTACGTTGTTATATTTTAACTGCATGAGGTAATGCTTACGAGTCTTCGACTCATTTTAGTTTTTATGCATGTCTCTCCCCCCAATAGGGAAGGAAATGAAGTACACATCGGGACAGACATGGCCCATGGGGAAGAGCACGGAAGTCTAGGCACAAGGTTCAAATGTAAGAGAGGTATTTTATTATTAAAATTGATGTTTTCAGCTATAAACCTCTTTTCTTGTAAAAGCACATTTTTATTTTATAAACGTAGAGTCTAGCACCCTGGGAAGAAAGCAAAAAGTTTTAAATCGGACAGTAATTCTCGTCGTCCTTTCTCAAAATATTTTATAAAAAGACCCACCACAAGGACGGGCGTTACAGTGACTCATTTTGATGACTTAATGCACTGCATTCGTGGCCTACTTGAAGGATGGCAGAAGAAGTTTCTATCTTCTGGAGCTCGCATCTTGTTGTTAAGGCATAATGTGGCAAGTATCCCCATTCACCTATTTTCTGTTTTGTATGCTCCCAAGGCTGTGGTTGCTAGCCTCAATCAGCTCATGAGTAATTTTTTCTAGGGTTCCTTTAATGGTAAGCCAAAAAGGAAGTGGGTTTCTTGGGTCAAGGTGTGCAACCCAATCCTTGAATGGGGCATGGGACTAAGGAAATTTGAAGATGTGCAGGTATCACTTTTCATGAAGTTTGCATGGAATTTATTAACTCAAAACTTAGATTGGGTCAATTTCTTCAAGGCAAAATATGTCAAGGATAGTCATGTCTTCTTGATTAATGCCAATAAAGGCTCTTTATTCTAGAAGAGAATAGTAGCAGTGTTACCTAAGGTGTTGGATAACTCCTTGTGGAACTTAAGGGATGGTCGGGTTTCCTTCTGGAGGGATAACTAGTTGAAATCTGGTCCTCTTATCGATTCCTATGAGATCTTGGGGCTCCCTTTTCTCACAATAATGGAGTGTTGAATTTAGAATGGGTCGGATGTGGAGCTTCTTCGAAGACTGGTGGGGGATTCTAAGCTTGAGGAAATTTTGGCATCTTTAGGTGAGCATAAGGATGGGGCTGATATTTTGATTTGGAAACCGTCATCGAATGGTAATTTTTCTTCCAAATCGGCTTGGGATTGTATTCGTGTTAGACCCCAAAATCTGAATAGGCTCTTTGGATTTGGCACTCAGTGCTTCCAAAGAAATACTCGGTTACATTGTCGAAGACTTTAAATTTTTGCCTCAGTGTGGATGCGCATATTAAAGATGTGGGCATTCCCGTGGTTTCTAAATGTGAATGTTGTGAACGAGGTTGTATAGAAGATCAAGATCATGTATTGGACATTGGCTCACTAGCAGCAGAAGTTTGGCTCAGGGCATCTCTGAGTTTGGGGATGCCTTATGATTCCACTAGTTCTTGGAAAGCTACTATGGAGCTCTGGTTTAGATGGGCCTCACACTCTTCCCAAAAGGTACGTTGCTTGCTTTGATTCTAATTATTTTAACTTGGTCCCTTTGGGTGTGGCGGTGCAAGGCTCGTATGGAAGGGAAAAATATTTATGTGCAGTCATTGTGGTGCTCAATTAAGGCAGCGATTGCATGGGTGGGATTGGGCTTGAGGGTGAGTAAAAAAGTAAAAGATGGTGATGATCAAATATTGGCTGCCTTTTCTATTCCGGATAAA
The DNA here is from genome assembly GCF_004785595.1 of Juglans microcarpa x Juglans regia. Lineage (NCBI taxonomy): Eukaryota > Viridiplantae > Streptophyta > Magnoliopsida > Fagales > Juglandaceae > Juglans > Juglans microcarpa x Juglans regia. The sequence continues at coordinate 19,666,265 of NC_054604.1, forward strand.
GCTCCTTTACGTGAATAGGTTTGCTTGGTAAAATGGAATAGACAGAATAGGGGATGGTTCAAATTGAATGTGGACAAGAGTTTGTTGGGCAATATGGGTTGCATCGGGGCGGGTGACCTTATTTGGGATGATCAGGGTCATTTGAGGTTGGCTTTTGCTAAAGAGTTGTCTCATGGCTCTAATAATGAAGTGGACTTATTAGCTCTTTATTCTGGGCTGCATCATTGTAAGGAGTTGGAGTTGCATAGAATTGAGATTGAGCTGGACTCTTTGCTTCTGTTAAATGGTTGGAGAAGGGTCGATGTGGTGTGTGGTACCTTGAAGACTATTGGGATGAAATCCAAAAGATCTTGTCTAGTTTGCAAGTCAAGATAAGTCATGTTCATAGAGAAGGAAATTTAGGAGTTGATTTCCTTGCTCGACTGGCCTCGAGTCATCAGTCTGTTACTTGGAATACTTTTGGTGATATTCTGTGGAAGCTCAAAGGTATTTTAAATGTGGATAAAATTGGTCTCCCCTCTTTGAGATCAAATCTCGTATGCCAATGGAACCTTTGAAATGGGACCCCATCTACATTAGAAGCCTCCCTTGACAAGGCCATCACAAAATCAGCCTCGTTACTCAGATGCACGAACACATTCCTAGGCTTCCTTATTGTTGAAACCATCGGCTGCGAACTCAGACCCCAGAGATTTTGGATGAACATTCTGATTGCATCAAGGGATGGACGCTACCTAAGAAATTTAAGGACCATGGAAAATCGAAATGGAGCAACAGAGTTTTCAATTTCCTCCTTGGAGAACAGAACACAGATTTCACCATCTATGACTTTAGCTAGACGAAAGAAAACTTCAATCTCAGGTAATGGTTGTGGCGAATAAGCCACCAACTCAGCAAACATATACTGACGGCCAGCCGTCACTGGTGGCCCAGGAGGAGCCCTGGCGTCTGCCATACGGCACACAGTCAAACAAAACCTAGCAAAGCGCGATTGAGACGAAAGGGTATTCTAGGTATATTAGTGGTATGATTGATGTGCCAATAATTAAGCTTATGAATAAATTTCTTTAATTCCTTTTTCATTATAGGAATTCAATCCACGTGAATGGAGAAAAGTAACGATTGGTACGTAGCATATTGTGTGAAGCCAATTAATGAAATATTGTGGTATGTATTTTGTAGGCTGGAATAAATTGTTCGATTGGAATTTTCACCAAGGCAACTGTTGACGAAGTGCCAAAATCACAGAGAGAAATGTGAACAAACCAATTAAACATTTAAAACTCCTAAGAGATATTTTCTCTTTTATAAAATTCCTCGAGTATACAAAGTACTGGACTGGTGATCAAGTCAATAAATGGTAATCTTGTTTTTATATTTGGAACTATTATTAACTAGATTCTATATATTTATAAGTGTTAACGTCATGTTTCGTAAGCATTTGGGCTAGATTCCAACAACTCAGGTCTTTAGAACTGAGCATGCAAAAATAGAGAAGAAGGCCACTGGGAAAGGGTGGCCTTGGGGCTGGGAAGTCTCCGTTGAGTTTGATTTAATTTCCTACTAAAAACGTATTTTTTAAGGCTTGGCCTGATTGTTGCTTGATCCTGGCTTGACCCTAGCTCGACTGTGGCTCGACCCTGGCTCAAGCAACCATAGCTCTACACATCGCTCGATAGTCTGCTCGAGCAAAGCTTCATACAGAGAGCTCGCTCGATACCCACTCGATAGTTAGCTTGAGTGGGAGGCCAACCTGTGAGTTCGCTTGACACTCGTTCGAGCGAATGTTCGAGATTTAGGAAACAACGTTCAATTTTTTCATAATCTCTCAATTTTTTTTTCATGTTGGAGAGCAACCTCAGTACGAGAGTGAAAGAAGTGAGGGAGAGATAATTATTTTCTGAAGAATCCTTTTGTGATTCTTCTCATGTACTCCATCTTTGTTGATAGTGAAATGTTTGATACCGACCCCACCAGTGGACGTAGGCTCACATTGAGCCGAACCACTTAAATAGTGGTGTTCTCTGTGTGTTTGTCGTTATTTATTTTGTTTATTTTCGTTGAAATACTTCAAATTAGCCTTTGATAACCGGTTTATCCCAATGAACTAGTATCAGAGCGTGACTCTATGCGAGATTGGGAGGGATGGCTATGGCAAAGTTTGAAGTGGAGAAATTCGACGATCAGAACAGTTTTAGTTTACGGCGCATCAAGATGAAGGCTTTATTGTGACAACAACTTTTGTTAAAGGTAATAGAAGAGATGTTGTCTAATGATTCTCCTGCACCCTCAAGAGAAGAAGATGAGAAAGCACATAGTGCTATCCTGTTGTCACTATCAGACAGAGTTTTGAAGGAGGTTGCTGATGAGGAGACCGCTACTAGTCTTTGGAAAAAACTTGAGAGTTTGTATATGAAGTCACTCACCAACTGTTTGTATGTGAAACAACGATTATACACTCTCAAGATGAGCGTAGGTACTCTTATTTCCGATTATCTAAATGAATTTGATAAAATCATTATAGATCTAAGGAATATTGATATTAAACTTGATATTATACACTCACGTTGACGTCCAAGAGGGAAAAAAAATACAAACAGAGTCTCTCCGTTAATGAAATCTCTTCATTCTCAAATTCAATATCATCTCAGAAAATTTGGCAATTGCCTTTCTCTTCTATGATTGCCATATTTAAAGGATTACATGTGCTATAAATTAGGAAATAAACTAGGAAGGGATTGCCAATATAGCAACCAAGTCTTACGAAAATAAATTAAGAAAGAATTAATCAACTTAGCAACAAAAGTTTGAAATAAATAGATAAGAATTGATAAGGATTCTAGCAACTGAATAAGTCCCCATCTCCCACGATTTAAGGAGTAGTTTCTGCCTGGGAGCCATGCCCTCTATTTGCATCAATTGCTGGCAACTCAGAAGAACTTGACTTCGACAATTTTTGAAGAACATAGGCAGCAAATAAATCTGGGTGAAATCGATTTAGTTCCGAAGCTTGTAGCCGAACGAAATCAGACTGGGGACGATTTTTCCATTGTACTAAAAATTTATAATAACCTCCGCGCCGAGTAGTAACAAACTGGTGATCGAGTATCGATGCAATTTCATCTCTTGGGGCTGTATTCTTTGGAACATGAATAACTGCATCTTGTTGGGTAATTAGATCTGAGGTTGCTAGCATTGGTTCCTCCGGATCATGAAATTGAGTGAGATCTTCAATGTTTGAAAACAGGGCTGATCCCGTAGTCAGCAGGTAGCTTAATGATGTGGGCATTAGGACCCAACTTCTTAACCACCTTAAAATGTCCTACATGTTGAGCATGTAGCTTGTTGAAACTCCCAAGAGGAAAAAGTTTAGGCTTTAATCGTATAAGAACCATGTCGCCAACTTGAAATTGCCTGTCCTTCCGCCTAGTATTTTTAGAGGTAGAGTATGCTTCCGTGCTGAGGGACAGACGCTGCTTGACTTCTTCATGGATGTCCTTCATGTAATTAGAGAAATCCAACGCAGCTTCACTGGGTCTAGAAGACAATGTCGGAGAGTGGAGGTCCAGCGGAGTGTGGGGGCAAAAACCATATACCACTTCAAATGGTGTGCAACCAGTGGAGCGATTAACAGAGTTATTGAAAGCAAACTCAGCTTGTGGTAACACGAAGTCCCAACTTGCTGCATGGTCTACTAATAAACAACTTAATAAATTTCCCAAACTCCGGTTGGTCACTTCGGTTTAGCCATCGGTTTGAGGATGAAATGCACTGCAAAACAGTAGCTTCGTCCCCATTTTTTCCCACAAAGTCTTCCAAAAATAACTCATAAACTTAACATCCCAATCTGACACTATGGTAGCTGGAACACCATGCAGCCGAATCACTTCTTGTAAAAATAGTGCCATTGTTTTGGAAGCATCGTAAGTCTTGTGACAAGGAATGAAATGAGCCATCTTCAAAAAGCGATCCACCACCCCCATTATGTAATCATGCTGCCGTAATGTCATGGGTAATCCAAGCACAAAATCCTTACTAATGTGCTGCCAAGGCCTATCTGGAATGGGAAGGCGGGTATAAAGACCTGCTTTCCGTTTGGTGAATTTGTTTATTTGACAAATTTGAGAACGAGCCACAACTTTATACATGTCGTGACATAGTCGAGGCCAGAAGAACCTGACAGAGACCATGGCAAATATTTTATCAACACTGAAATGCCCTGCTAAGCCCCCTCCATGAAGCTCTAAAATAACAAATTCTCTGAAAGAGCCACACGGAATACATAGTCGATTGCCGTGGAACAGAAAGCCATCTTTGACTGAGAATTCATTCTTAGATGCGTTCGTGTTTTCCGTGAGCTGATGCCAAATAATGCCAATGTCTACATCTGTAGAATATTGCTGCTTAAGACTGTCAAATTCCAAAGTATTAACCAACGATGTCACCAGCAAATGTAGCCGCCTGCTTAAGGCGTCGGCTACTTTATTTTCAGTTCTAGATTTATGGTTGATAACGAAGTCAAATTGTTGTTGAAAATCCATCCACCGAGCATGCCGTGCGTTCAACTTACTTTGAGCATTTAAATGTTTTAACGAATCGTGGTCAGTATAGAGAACGAATTCTCTATGAATCAAGTAAGGATGCCAATGTTTAAGAGTTTGAATAAAAGCATAAAATTCCATATCATACGCCGAATACCGCCGACGAGCCTTATTGAGTTTCTCGCTATAGAAGGCAATAGGATGTCCTTCTTGGCTGAGTACTCCTCCCACACCTACATGCGATGCGTCACATGCAACTTCAAATATTTTGGAAAAATCCAGGAGCTTCAAAATGGGAGCTTCTCCCACATAAATTTTTTTGACTTCAAACACTCGGTGATGGGGGCCATGATGGTACTGAAGTTCCGTATAAAACGCCGATAGAATGTTGCTAGCCCATCAAAGTTGCGCACTTAAAAAAAATTGCAAGGAGCAGGCCAACTTTTAATTGCTTGAACCTTGGCAGGACCGGCTTCTACCCACTGGTCTGAAATAATGAACCCTAGGAAATACACCCCCTTCTTCATAAAAGAACACTTGCCACGGTTTACAAAGACTTGTTCCCTTTTTAGTGTTTTTAGGACTTGCTACACATGGTCTAAATGATCTTGCACACAATGGCTAAAAATGAAAATGTCATCGAAATAGACAACTATGAATTTGCCCAAGAAAGGTTTGAGTGCTTGCGTCATGACACGCATAAATGTGCTTGGCACGTTGGTTAGTCTGAAAGGCATGACCAACCACTTAACTAAACCATCTTTTGTCTTGAAAGTCGTCTTCCACTCATCTCCAGGACGGATTCGAATTTGATGATACCCGCTACAAAGATCAATTTTGGTAAAGATGGATGCTCCACTCAATAAATCTAGCATGTCGTCAAGCCGGGGAATAGGAAATTGGTACTTCACCGTTATTTTGTTAATCGCTCGACTATCGACGCACATCCTCCAAGTATTGTCTTTCTTGGGTGTAAGTAGAACTGGTATAGTGCAAGGGCTAAGACTTTCTCGAATGAATCCACTGTCAAGCAACTGCTAAATTTGTTGATTCAGTTCTTCATTTTCTATGGGACTCATACGGTAATGTGGTAGGTTCAGCAAAGAAGAACCTGGGATCAGATCAATGGGATGTTGCACCTCTCACAATGGTGGTAGCTATCTCGGCATTTCATCAGGCATGATTTCTTAGAACTTCTCTAGCATCTTCGTAAATTTGTTGGGGATAATACCATCATCTTATTTAGCCTCTCGGTTCACCACCAACAACACTAGTTGTTCTCCTTTTAGAGCTTGAGTAAATTGCCAAATGGTTAGCACTGGAACAGCCTCTTCATTCTTTGTTTGTTTCGGTTGTGTTTCAAACTCAGAAATCTGCAAAGGGTCTAAAACGAGTTTCTTGCCATTAAATTTAAAAGAGTAAGAATTGACATACCCATCATACAACACCTTTCTATCATAGAGCCAAGGCCGACCCAATAATAAGTGACAAACGGTCATAGGGACCACATCACACCACGCCTCATCCGTATAGTTTCTTCCCAATGCAAACTTCACCAAGCATCGATGCTTTACCAAGATGGGGTTATCTTCATTAACCTAGCTTACTCGATACGGGTTGGGGTGTTTTTCAACTGTCAAACCCAAACGCTCCACCGCATCATTAGAGATTACATTCATTCCACTCCCATTGTCAATGATAACATTTAGCGCACGACCACCATGCTCCATACGTGTATGAAAAATGTTGGTGCGCCTCCAATCAGAACCACCACTTTGGATCTTCTTCTTAGTGCCAATCAAAACTCAATGGATCACACAACTGGGCAGATTGGTTGCTTCCAAGTGTTCTACATCTTCACCATCACTTTCTTCATATTCTTCTTCTTCAACTCCCTCAACTACATCAACCATTCTAAGTTCTTTTCCACACATAAAAGCCATTTTTTTTTCTTTCGTAGGACATACTACAGCAAAACGTCCAAACCCCTTGCACTTGTAGCATTGTGGTCCGTCGCTCGTAAGTTTGGCCCTTCCTCTTTGGTCACCTACCACGGCGTGTCTACCTTGGTCAGTGGGCATAGGTGGTTTCTGGTATTATTATGATGGTGTGCGTTTCTACCTGGGATCCGTAGATGACATGCGTCTCCCGTTGAAGAATCACAGTTACTTTTCAACTCGTAGAGCCAATTGATAAGCTTCATCAACGTTTAGGAATCGCGCTATCAACATCTCTTTTCGCAGCTCATTATGTAAGCCTGTGAGGTAACGAGCTAGCGTTTGTTGCTCGTTTTCCACCACCTTACTGCGAACAGTCAATTCATGGAAACGGTCTGTGTACTGGTCGACTGTCAATGTTCCTTACCTTAGTTGCAGCATCTCTTCAAACATGATTTGCTCATAGTCAATAGGCAAATATTTCTCTTTCAGCCGCTCCTTCATTTCTTCCCCATTAGCCATTGGCGCACGTTGAGTGTGACGTAGATGTTCTTCCACACTACCCCACCAAGCTCCTGCATGTCCTTTTAATTTCATACAGACATAACGAACTTTTCTATCCTTAGAAATAGAGAACCAATCAAAATAATCCTCAATGGCTGTCAAGCAATCTTCAAAAGCATTGGGGTCCAACTTCCCAAAAAAATTTGGGACATCTACCTTCATTCCCTTGGCTAGTTCATCAAAAGGGTGATGGTCGAAGCCACGTCCTCCTCATCCCCTTGGAAATTCACGGTCATTCTGCCCAAAGCGAGCTTCATGATCAGCAAATCCCCTGTTCCTCTCCCTGTATTCTTCATCCTCTTCGTTCGCTTCACTGTCGTCTAATTCATCTTCCAGAGGAGGTCTATGCACCCTCCTATTGTGAGGTCCAAACTCATCTCAAGTTCAACGTTCCCCCATTGTATCCAACCTTTGATTGATCTGTTCCAGTATAGCTACGATTTGGGTGATCTGTGCTTGTAGCTGGGGTAGCTCATTGTTTGGGTTTTGGTTATTCGACATATTGTAAGAATTACCACTACGAGTTATAGGCATGAAACACTGAGTTCCTTGAGGAAAGAAACCTTGCTCTAATGCCAAAAATGGTGCAAGCCTCAAGAGCCAACCTCATGTTGACGTCCAAGAGGGAAAAAAAATACAAACAGAGTCTCTCCGTTAATGAAATCTCTTCATTCTCAGATTCAATATCATCTCAGAAAATTCGGCAACTGCCTTTCTTTTCTATGATTGCCATATTTAAAGGATTACATGTGCTATAAATCAGTAAATAAACTAGGAAGGGATTGCCAATATAGCAACCGAGTCTTACAAAAATAAATTAAGAAAGAATTAATCAACTTAGCAACAAAAGTTTGAAATAAATAGATAAAGATTCTAGCAACTGAATAAGTCCCCATCCCCCACGATTTAAGGAGCAGTTTCTGCCTGGGAGCCATGCTCTCTATTTGCATCATTAAGCTTTAATTTTGTTGTGTTCGTTACCTTTGTCGTTTGATAATTTTGTAAACTCAATGCTATATGATAGAAATACTATCTCCTTGGTAGATGTAAAATCAACTTTGAATTCTAAGGAATTCATAACAAAATTGGGTGTACAAGGGACGGATAATCAAGCCGATGGCTTGTTTGTGAAATATTCGTCTGGTGGTAGATCTGGTGGTAGAGGTTCGGATCAGGGAGAGAGTAATTCCAGTTGTAGCTCTAAATTTAACAAGAAAAATATTAAATGTCACTACTGTCATATGTTTGGTCATTACAAGAATGAGTGTCACAAATTGAAAAACAAAGAGGAAGGTAAAATTTTCTCCAATGTTGTTAGCATTGAAGAACAGTCTAACCACTCTGATATTGTCTTAGCAGTCAGCAACTCTGGTGGTCGTTTTGGTGACAAGTGGGTCATGGATTCAGCTTGTACGTTCCATATGTGTTTCAGGACAGATTGGTTCACTAGCTATGAATTAGTAAAAGGTGATTCTATTTTGGTTGGGAATGATATGGCTTGTGATATTGTTAGGATCGGCTCAGTTGAGATTAAGATGTATGATGGAACCGTTAGAGTCTTATCTAACGTTCGGCATATTCCATCTTTGAAGAAAAATCTTATATCTTTGGGCATTCTTGATTCCTTTGGTTACTAGTATTTACCTGTAGGTGGAGTCATTTGAGTCTACAAAGGCTCTTCGGTGGTAATGACAAGGAAAAAGATAGATGATCTTACTTTCTTCAGGGCACTACAATGATTAGTGGAGTTGCATCCTCAGATGTTCCAGATTCAGGTATTGCTCGTTTATGACATATGTGATTGTGCCATACTGGTGAACAAGTGTAGTCATTTGTGAATAAGCAATTTCTTGCTTTGTATGATTAGAAGATAGAACAACTTGATTTTTTGTTTGCATTGCATTCTTATGAAGTAGTGCAAAATCAGGTTTACTGTAATTTATTTATTTCTTATTTTTTTGGGTACATCTAGTGTGATAAGGTGTCCTGTTTGTACTCAAATTTGTTGATGACCATTCGGGAAAAAAGTATGGGTTTGTTTATTTTTAAACTATTCATTTTGAGATGTGTTTGATGTGTTCAAGCACTTGAGAATGCTAGTGATCTACAGACAAGAAGGTAGAGCGTTATACAGACCATACAGTTGCGTCCACTCCACAAAAATGGGCTAGCGGAATAAAATGAATTGGACTCTTGTGTGAGAGCCTATAGTATGCTTTTAGATTTGCCAAGCTTGTCTATAGATTTGGGTGAAGCAGCCAACATAGCTTGCTATTGGGTGAACCTTATCCTTTTACAGTTTTTCATTTTTGTTTCCACAAGAAAGAAGAGCATGGTTATAACAAGAAGGTAGAGTTGCTGGGAGAGCTTGACAATAGAGTCCAGATGGTACTCTAGATCATGTTATTGAAATTAAACATGATTCTAATTTTGGCATTGGCGCATAGTGAGAGCAGTCTATAGTTTCATCTTATAGATAAAGGTGGTAGTTTGGCCACCTTTTGGGTTATGCTCATGTAGATTTGGTGTTGTTCTTACTTTGGTAGTGAATATTCGTTGCTTGCCTTCATGTGTATTCAGAAGCCGTTGTTCAAGTAAGTCGTCTGTTTAGTGGTGTGTTGCCTTGGTGTCAAGAGGTTGATTCTTTTCATTTGGACCAAGCTTGTGATTTGGTCAAGTCGTCTATGGAATTGAAGACTTTTGGGTGGAAATTGATTTCTTCATGGATGGACGTTGTGTTCAGGATTTGTGATTCCCTTTGGAGATTTCTTGAAGGGGGTCGGTTCTCTAGTTAATGAATTTTGTTCAGGCTTGACAAAATTCAAGCCAAGGTGGAGATTTGTTGCGTTTGGCTTGATTTCCTGCTAAAAATGTATTTTTTGAGGCTTGGCTTGATCTTGGCTTGACCCTAGCTCAACTGTGGCTCGACAACCTTTGCTCCACACTTTGCTCGACAGTCAGCTCGAGTAGGAGGCCAACTCGTGAGTTTGCTTGACACCCGCTCGACAGTCCACTCGAGCCAGATGCAACCAGAGAGTTCGCTCAACACCCACTCGACAATCAGCTCGAGCGGGATGCCAACCCTAACGTTCGCTCGAGCACCACTTGACACTCGCTTGAGCGAATGTTCAAGATTTAGGCATTTAGTTTTTCATAATCTCTCAGTTTTTTGCATTTTGGAAAGCAGCCTCAGTATGAGAGTGAGAGAAGTGTGGTAGAGATAATTCTTTTCTAAAGAATTCCTCTGTGATTCCTATACTCCATCTTTGTTGATAGTGAAATATTTGATATTGACCCTGCCAATGGATGTAGGCTCACATTGAGCCAAACCACTTAAATCTTGGTGTTCTGTGTGTGTTTGTCATTATTTCTTTTGTTTCATTCCACTGCAATACTTATAATTAGCCCTTGATAACTGGTTTATCCCAGCAGTCTCTGATGTCAAAGTCAGTAAAATCTCTTGGAAGTTGTAAATAAGTAAGGGAGTATAGGAATCTGAGAGTCTCTTGTACCTGGAAGTTGCTATTTATATCAGGAGTTTGGGAGGGGGACATATCGTGTCTGCCCTTATGGAGTCTGTGTCCTTCCTATTGTTCCTTTTGTGAGAGTCCTTTAATGAGGTGTGGCTCTGCGACAGCGTCATTAATGTGGTGTGTAGCTTAGGTAGTGGTGCCATTAATGTGGCGTGGTTCCCTAATCTCGCTCTATCTTTGGTGGTCCATCCATATTTCCATGTCAAAGGATCAAGGGTTCTTCATCTTTCTCGCTCTGCCCTGTACAAGGCCCCACGATCGGAGTGTGAACAAGATATGTCAAGCTTGTTCGTCCCATCAGCCACCCATTTGCTTTTCTTTGTAGGCACGTTTCTTCATGGATAACCTTGGACCCTGGGACGTGTATTGGGCCAAGGTCCAGTGGGCTTCTGAAGTGAAAAAATTCTCGTACAATTAGCCTGCCAATTCTTCTTGGACGGGTTCGAGGGGAATTCAGGAATTCTACCTTTGCTCCCCTGTTTAATTAGCTTTTTCACTTGAGACTGCATGGCCTTTTCTTTCTCAAGGCAAGGTTCACAAACTTCTTGGCGCTCACCTATTGCATCCCCCCGCTCCCCAGCTATGTCCTTGTGGCCTTTTTGCATTCACTCTATATCTTGCAAAGGATCATCTCTAGCTTTCTTGGCTGTGCTATGACGGTTCAGTTCTGCATTAAATGGCGCCCCTTCAGTTGTTTCATCATTACTCTATGTCAGGCAGTTATTTATTTCCCATTGGATATGCTATATTGGAATTGCGACGATCGAGGGATTCTGGTACTCCATGGGACGCGTGAGTTCCTTCTACCTTGAGAAATAAACCATCAACCTTGCCTATATAAGCCCTTTTTCGTCTTAGCAATGGGTTACTTTGTTCATTCCCTCTTCTACTTGGTATTTTGGGTCCTTTTTATGCTTTCAAGCACTTCTCTTTGTATCATTTTCCCTGGTTTCTCTTTTTTCCCTCTGGTTACCAATTGTTCCTAAGAAATCCTAGCGTCCTTCTAGATTGGCTGGACCTTTCGACACTACCCGTGCCTCTGAAGGTAAAGGCGGCACCGTTTAGAAAGGATTTTACCAGTTTCTTGTGGCGTTCAGAGGTGACTTTCGCTGAACTGGAGTGTTTGAAGGAAACCCATAAGGTTCCTCAGATTAGGATTGAACAAAACCCGACGCAACCAGCCACCATCAACAGTAACTAACCGGCCGGGTCAAGAACAGGCCAGAAATGGTAGAGAACCGACCGGCGTGCGGTGCAAAATTCAAGAACCGACATTTAGCTGTTCAGTCCCAATTTGAAGCTAGTCCGGACGGCTAAATCGACCGATAAAATAAAACATATTTTTTTCAATATACACTAATCAAAAGGACGCCATTCCACTTAAGTTTAAGTGGAACGACGTCGTTTTTCACCTATAAGTATACAAAACATAATAGAAATTACGCCGTTTGGTACTAAACAGAACAACGTCGTTTTATTTAACACGTATGAAAAAGAAAACAGTATGTATGAAACGACGCCGTTCCAATTAAATTGAACGGCGTCGTTCCAAGATGGGGTCGTCTTCTACCCCAGTCACCTTCTCCCCCGCATTTTAAAACTCTTCAACTCTCTCTCTCTCTCTCCTCTGCAACTCTCTCTTTCTCTCCTCTGCAACTCTTTCTTTCTCTCCCCTACAACTCTCTCTCTATTCTCTCAGAAGAATCTCACCGCTAGGTGAGAAGTGCTAGGTTTCTTCGAGTTGGCACCTGCTCAGCTCCCTCCCTGTGCATGGAGGATCCTTGTGTTGTGTTGCATCATCTGGCATCGCGTGTTGGAGGAGTTGGGGCCAATTACTCAGATTTCACGGCGCGCGAGTTATTACTCACCAACAATGTTTTGGGCGAGGTCATCACATCCTAGGCGTTGGCTCAACTGGAGCCGCAACATACTACCGTGAAGGGGTGGAATCGTCAGTTATTCTTTTTGTCTGGTGAGGGATGGGAGTTTCCTATTGGCCAGGCCAATCAACATTTATTCCTTGTTTTTGCCATATGGGGCAGTGGGCAATGACAAGGGCCATTGCCCTACTGGGACCTCGGCCGAGACACTCATGATCAAGGTCATTCATGCTTGGGTGAAGGCCCATTCGGACGATGTTTTTCCAGAGGCTCTGCTAGTCGAGGATAGCCTTCGTCGATACTTGGCTTCCCTTTCTATCAAGCACTTCGACATAGGCTTCTTGATAAGGGAGGTCATGTCCCAAATCCACTGCCGCTCTCCCAGCCCTCTAGTGGAGGGCAAGGGAAAAAACCTTGGTGGATTTCTCCCATCAGATTAGACTCCGACGGCCTTCCCATTCCTCCTGGAGTTCTTTCTGCGATGGTTTTCAGCAATCGGGCCGAGCCGTCATCGCCCAAGAAGATGATGACGATTGCAAACTTTCCGCTTGTTGTGTTGTTGGCTCAAGGAGTCATTGCAGACATTCAATCTGACCCGCCGGTCCCTGGGTCCACTACTGAACTTGTTCTTATAATCCCGTCGAGCCCTTCTATGGCAAGGGGTCCCTTAGTAGTCTCCTCGCTCCTTGGCACGACTCTCAAGTGGGCTCCTTCACCCTCGCTTATGGAGTAGTTTGTTGAGGATGAGGGATCCCCTGAGTGGGTTTCTATCCCGGAGGCCCCTTCATTCTCCTGAGGTTGAAGTGGCAGGGGCCGTTGCTTGGGCCAAGGATGCGATGGCGAGAGTTCCTTTGGTTGAGGTAGTCTCGCGCCTACAGCTCTTAAGGTGGACGAAGAGTCTATTGACCCAGCGGACTTTCAGCTAACGGCTACCTCGAGCCGTGCTGACCGTATCCATAAAACGGATAGCAGGCTGAAGAGGTTCCTTGTTGGGGTATGGTCTTCATTTGCACATTCTCTGTGCTTCTTGTTTGCTTCCTTTATTTATTTTGACCCGGACTCCCGTGGCAAGGCTTGGATCATCTAGCAGTGTTCATTGTGGACAGCCAAGAGAAGGTGGCTAGTGAAAACAGAGCACTTCGTTCACTTGCACAATTGGCTTTACGATGTACCGCATACGAGTGGAAGAAGAAATAATAGGTCGAGGAGGCCTTCGTGGACTTGTCGAAGTCTCGGGGAAGGGTTAGCACTCTTCGTCTCAAGGCAGCGCTTGCTTCCGAGGCGAGGGAGGTGCTCCAGAAGTCTCTTGATGACTATCAACAAGAACTTGAGCAACTGCAGGCTGAGAATTGGAAACTACGCAAGTGGCAGGACTTCGATGTTCGGACGAACAGGTGGTTGACGGAGCGGTTTGAGGAGGCTACCAAGTCTCTGGCAGATAAGAAAAAAGCCTTAGAAGAGTTTGGAGGCCGACCAAGATGAGGCATGGTGCACTTTGGAGGCCTGTGATGCTACCATCCAAGGTTTGTGGGAGAACCTATCATATGTCCATGGTGTTCACGATGACGCCTGGTACCTTGGTTACAACAACGGCTTGGAACGGATGAAGACTCATGTCCTCCAGAATCCCCAACGTGACCTGCCAGCTCTATGTGTGCGAGAGCTTCCTCCAGACGAAGTGTCCGTGAAGCGAGCTGCTCTCCTTGTGAGGGGTTTAATCTCGAGTGTCCTTGGGGTAACTCTGTTGGGAACAATCTGGCCCGCCGATGGTTGCTTCTCCCTGGCTCCATCTTGTGTGGCTCCTCCGATGGGTCTTGCTCTTCTCTGCTGTTATGACTTCAAACCTATCCTTCCAAAGCTCAACCTCGCCTTGTTCATATAGAAATGCATTCTCTTTCTTCATATCCTGAATCCTGAGCTCGTCTTCGAGGTTACTTAAGTCCTACTTCCCAACCTCGCCTTCAGCCCTTACTTTCGCCCCCTCCAACACACAACACTTCTTCTTAAGCTCCAAAATTACCCTCTTATCTACATCTCGCCCTCCTATCTTCACCTTCTCCCCCAGTTTCTTGGCAGCTCCAGGGTAGGCAAGTAGCTCTTGGCGGCGTATTGGCAGTTGCTTTCATCGTACAACTCAATTAATTGCCTCATCACATCCTTATTGATTTTCTTAGAGATAACCTCAAGCATGATCGGCACATCGTAGTGCCGGAGATAGTTGTCTGCCACTTCCACCGGAATATGATCTAATCAGGCTTTGGTTTGCTGCACATTACAAATTTCTGTCTTACTTAGTTGGCGTTCGCTGTATATCGTTGTAACTAGCTGCTTTATGTTGCAACTTGTTCTTTGTAATTCTACGGCTTCATGTTGTAACTTGCTCTTTGTAACTCTGCAGCTTCATGGTGTAACTTGTTCTTTGTAACTCTGCAGCTTCTTGTTGTAACTTGATCTTTGTAACTCTACTGCTTCATGTTGTAACTTGATCTTTGTAACTCTGCTGCTTCATGTTGTAACTTATGATCATTAATGATATTACCTTATATTTGGTTGTGTTTGGTTGTTTGTCCTTTCGTATTTTACTCTATTGTTTTATTCTTCTTGTTTTGGCTGGTCTGGGGGTTCTGTGTTTTACTCTATGATATTACCTTATTGTTTTGGCTGGTCTGGGGGTTCTGTGTTGGGCAAGGGAGGACGGTCGTTATTCACAGTTTTACGATCCACCCCGCTTGTGCCCAACTTATTCCTAGCGACCTCACAGGCCGACAACTCTCCTGCTCCTACTGTTTTCGTACGCCTTTGGTAGGTAGTCGTTCTCTTGAGGCCTTTAGTGACTTTGTTTGCAAGGCCAATGTGTCTTTCCTTATGCTGATTTCCCCTTTTGCCGTCCGCCTCCTGAATGTGCTTTACTGTGGCATGTAATAGAAAGAAAATGAGAGGAATGTTGTCAGCGTTTGTTGGCCTTTGCCTGCTGCCGTCTACCTGGGGGGGGGATGGAAATCCTTCCTTAAAAGTAAAAGTCACGCCAAGGGAATTCCGGCTGCCTCCTCAAGGGTAAAGGTTGGGTAGCTTTTCGTTAACGCGCCTATATGCCCCTCCCAAGTAGCACTGTGCCCGCAAAGTTGGACATGAATAGGCCGGCCTGCTCCATGCTGCAATGATGGCCGAGATACATTCTTCGGGTAGCCGTGGGGCTGATCCCATTCTCCACCACAGGGAGACAACGCTACCTTTGGCTCGGCCCGTCTCCTTGGTCCGTGGGAAGGTAAGCTGTCCGGTAGGTTTAGAACTGGACCCACTCCCATTTGTTAACATTCTGTATTTAATCCCTGGTTGGAAGATAAGAATTCCATCATAATTTTATCCTTAAAGGTAAGAGTTAATTTCGCAAACCTAGGCCCTCTACCCTATGCTACAATGTGCTTGTTGCTTTTCGCCATCATGTTATTGTTGTTCGTGTTGTTGGTGTAGTATTCAGGGGGTCAATGGACTCGACATGCACTCTATCGAGGAGAGGTTAGAATGCCTCACTCGAAATCGCCTTTTTTTGTACCTGGAGGAGGTAATTCAGACAACAATGTGGCTGGTCCGCTCCTTCGTTGCGGTGGGGGTCAGGGTAAGTATTAGGGTAGCTTCGGGGCTAGACGCGTTCTCCTTCATGGGAGGGACAAGGCTGCCTTTGGCTCAACCCATCCCTTTGCTCCTCGTGGGAGGTAGGTTGTTTGGGCAATCTACTACTGGACCCTCTCCAGCCCATTGACACCATAAGGAAGGGTAAGATTGGGTCAGGCCAACACTGATCCCACAGTTCATCTTAGCGACGTGGCTGGTATGCTCCTTCTTTGCAATGAGGGTTGGGGTACTTAGTCGAGCAACCTTGGGGCTGGACCTGCTCTCTTTCGTGGGAGGGACAAACGGCCTTTGGCTCAACCTATCCCTTTGTCCCACGCAGGACGTAAGTTTTTCGGGCAGTCTGTTACTGGACCCCCTCCCGCTCATTGACATCGCAAGGATGGGTAAGTTTGGGTCAGGCTGGCATTGATCCCACACTTCATTGTAGCGGAGGTCGAGGTAAGTATTAGGACAACTGGGTAAGTATTAAGCTGGTCTGCTCCAACACTGCAATGGGGGTAGGGGTATGTTCTTCGGGCCGCCGCGAGGGGGGGTGGGGGGTGGGGGGCTGGTCCCGCTATCCCAGATGAGGAGGTTGAGCCTCCCGCTCACATATCATCGTTTGTGAGCAGGTAGGATGTTCGGACAGTTTGGGATTGTACCCTATAACGCCCCGTTCTCGGAGGTCCAGAGAGTTAACTCTTAATACCTTAAATCAACTTAAATAACACAATTATAAAATCCAGAAAATCCCATAAAATATTAATCCATTTAATTAATCCAAATATCTAAGTTTCTTCTTAGGGACAATAAAGAAAATCTCAATAACATAAATTAAAATCTCTCCAAAACATGAAATTATCCTTAACTCATCAAAACAAAATACCTGAAAAAAATAAAATCAGTTTACTAACTACGACTCTCAAATAAGCACTTGTACCCTCAGTCACTTATTCCACTTCGATCATCGCACCTTGCTAAAACTTTCTACTCTTGTACTCCAGCTGAACCATCAAAATTATCTGAAAAATATATGGAGATAAGGGGTGAGTTATCAACAACTCCGTAAGCAGATAACATATACCAGTGTGTAAACATAAGCATTTATAGAAATCAGAATGCAGAACAAAACATTTTCATCTTTGAAGTGCGGAAGCAAAACATGTTATCAAATATCAGAGCGAAGATTTAGAAATAATTTCATTCAAAAATATTCTTTGGCATAGCATAAATGATCATTATCATCATCAGAACATCATATCAGAACAGAAGCCATGTATAACCCTCGTGGTAGGGTTGTGCATCTGCGGATAACCAAGCAAAACATAAATCACTCTGTCACCAAGGTGTGAACTCTAAATAGAGATCACTACTATAACCCGTGGCAGGGTCGTATCTACTACTATAACCCGTGGCTGGGTCGTATCCACTATTATTACTCGTGGTTGGGCCGTATCCACTATTATAACCCATGGCAGGGCCGTAACTGAATAGAGCGGAAACAGAATCAAATTCAGAATCAACGAGTCATGCCAAAGATTTTCAGAAATCACATCTTATCCAAGAAGAGTATTGAACAAAATCATATCATCTCCGCAATCAAAGCGAATCCAAAGCCTATTTACATAATTATGCACAAATTTTCATATTCGCTCTCTTTTCAAAGTTTAGAAACAGAATGTCAAAAATAAGCTTATGTCCACACCAGCCGTGATGGAAAATAATTTCTTTTTAAGCAGAATCTCATGAATAATGCAGAACAAATAACTGAGGTAGTTCAAATTTATTTTCATAACCAACTATGTATAATTTTCAAAAAGTCAACCTCATCTCATTTTATTTTAATGCAAAGTCTAGCGTAGGAACCCCGCTTAGCTGAACTTCTTAGCTTATCAGAATTTCTCCACAGCAGTGCTAAGCAAAAATCAATCGTCACCTATAAAATTTTTCATGAAACTCCCTTAAATTTCAATTGAACACTTACTTCAATTCTTAAACTTGAAATACTAAGTAACCTATTTTTCTATAAATCTAAATTTCTCGCAACCCTAAAATATCATCAAATCTCAAATACATCGATTTTCACTCAATTTTTCCCGACCAAAACATAAAATCATTCTATAGAGCTTAAGACTAATAGTAATTTAAAAACCTTAACTATTTTTTGTCAAACCACTTTTTAGACTAACTTAAAAAGAATAGTCAGAGTACACTTAAAAAAGAAAAACCCAATAATGTTCTACAAAAAGATTGGCTCAACGTAAAAAAAAAAAAAAAAAAAATTAGACATTCCATTGAAATATAACTTTTTAAAAGAAAATCCTCATGCTTTGGTTTAAAAATCAGAGGGTAAGATTGTACTTTCGTCAAAAAAATTTTGTTAACAATATGGCAAAAACAACTCCTTCCCATTTTGAAACAAAAACGAATTGCAAGGAGTGGTAAGACTGAGGCTTACGGAGAGGGAAGGACTAGGCACGACGAAGCTGGGTCTGGGCGGCAGTTAAAGGGGTCAATGCAGCAGCCCGTCGCTGAGAGAGAGAAAAAGTGATGAGAGGAAGAGAGTCCGAAAGTGGTGAGAGTGATCGGGGAGGAGACCGTGGGCATGGCGTGACCTTACCGAGCAAGAGCGGCTGCTTGGGATGGCGCAGGTGCCAGGCGGCACTTTCTGTGCCGTGTGGTGACGACAGGGTGGGCTTAGCGATGTGGCTCACGGTGGGAAACAATTCCCCTATTTCAGTGGTATAAAACAGAGGTGGCTTTCGTGGGTTCACTACTGGGTCACGGTGGTGGCGTATGGCAGTGTTGTGGAGGAGGATGCAGCGGCTTGACCTCCTTGGGAAGCTGCAATTTCCATACGATGGTTGGGTAAAACCGTGAGGATGCAGGCTGGTTGCGTGGTGCACGGTGGGGCTTTGGCTGTGCGTGGGTGCTGCCCGCCGTTGTTGATGGTTGAGGTTTCACGTGGAGATGGAGGCTAGGCAGTGGGCTATCACACGACCGTGGTCTTGAGTGGATGAAAATCGAGCTGCGGTGGATTTTTTGGGTCACGACAATGGAGTACAACACGATGGGGGGTTGTGCTGTGGCTGGCGGCAGCAACAATTATGGGCAGTTTCTCCATGCAGTAGAGGAATAAAAGCATGTATATATAAAACAAAGAATAAAAAGCTAGTAATGAGGGAAAGAGAGACGTACGTGCATGGACTTTGGGAGTGGAAATCATGCGTGGTGTTAAAAAAAAAACTGACGATGGTTCATACGGTTTGGGTTTTGAGGTGATCGGATAGGGCACATTTCAAGTATTGGGTCATGACCTTGTTAATGCAAAAATAATAAATAGATTTTTCCTGAGTTTTGGGTCTCGAATTAAGCTCTAAAATACTCTTACTCTTCCCACAAAATTTTCAGCCTTCCACCTAATCCAAAAATATTTAAAGCTTTTCACTTAATAAGCATGCCCAATAAATGTTCGATATCCGTCAAAATAAAAAAAAAAAAATTGGACCCAGGTGTTACATACCCACACTTACCCGTTGACGTCGCAGGATAGGGTAAGTTTGGGTGAGGCTGGTGCTAATTCCATACTTTGTCATGATGGAGGTCGGGATAAGTTTTTTAGGTAGACTCGGGGCTAGACATGCTCTCCATCAGAGGGATAAAGTGGCCTTTGGTTCATGCCGCCGTTTTGGCCCTGCACTCCTCTGCGAGAGAGATAGAGCAACCTTGGGCATTAGACTCGTTCCTTTCACCTCGTGGGGAGGTAAGTTGCTGATGGAGATTATGTTGATGAAGATTACGTTGATGGAGATTTCATTAGTGGAGATTTCGTTGATGTAGATTTTGTTAGTGCTGATTTCGTTATGTCCCTAAAATTTGATATCAAAATAAACACTTCTCTTATTAGGATCTGTAGAGTCTGCACAAAAGCATGAATTTACAATAATCAAACTAGCTTAGCAATAGAATTTTCACTGGTGTTTAGTATTCTAGGGGTGTAAAAACTTGTTTCCTTGGGAGTCTTAGAGCCGACAGGAGCCCGGGCAATTTGTGGCGGTGACCACGTAAGGGTCTTCCTATCGAGGACCTAGCTTTCCCTCATCTCGCGTTGTTGTCACTATTTCTTTGAGCACAAGGTCTTCGACTTTCAATGTTCTTGTACGTACTCGCTTGTTGAAACACAGCTCGATGCTACTTTTGTTGGCGTCGGTTCTTATCTCTGCCTCAACCTAACTTCTTCCATGAAGTCAAGTTGTTCTTCCAGTTGCCTGTCATTGGAGTCTTGCTCAAAATGCTGCACTCTGTAGGTGGGGATCCCGATCTCTATTGGCGGCATCACCTCATGGTCGTAAGTGAGGGTGAAAGGAGTTTCCCACGTCAGTGTCTTCACTATGACCCAGTAGGGCCACAAGACAACAGGAAGTTCTTCTGCCTACGCCCCCTTCCTATAGTCAAATCGTTTCTTGAGCATTCCTATCAATGTTTTGCTGATCGCCTCCACTTGCCCGTTAGACTGGGGGTGTCCCAGGGGTGAGTACTAGAATTCAATCCCTAATTCTCGGCACCAATTACGGTAGTGATGGGAATTAAATTATCTCCCATTGTCCAATAGATAGTGTGCAGGATGCCAAACCTGAAAACCACCATCTTCCGTAGGAACAATGTGATGTTGTTCACCATGATGGTTGCTAGGGCCTCAGCCTTGACTCACTTGGTGAAGTAGTCCACAGCTACTACGAGAAACTTTACTCCTCCTTTGCCAGGGGGAGTGGGCCAACCAGGTCAATTTCCCACTGGGTGAAAGGCCAAGGTGAAGTGATCGACGTCAATTCTTTTGGCTAGCAGTGGGGCAATTTAGTGTATTCTTGGAACTTTTGGCATTTCCATGCATACTCTTCGGCATCTCGCAGGGCCTAGGGCAAGTATTACCCCGCCCTCAATACCATTCCGGCTAGCACCTTCCCTCCCGAGTGAATGCGACAGATCCCCTCATGTATTCTACGAACACGTACTACGCTTCTTCAGGGGAGATGCATCTCAAGAAAGGCATCGAGTATGCCAACACGTTCCTTGATCCCTATGGCGGGTACTTCAATGGTTTGGATCACCATCTGCTCTAGCAGGGTGAGTCTTCTTGTTCGGATGTCGCACACACCAGCTTATCCGCTTTCTAATTTTCTGCCCTTGGCACCTGCTAAATCTGGAAGTACTTGAAATGGGGGCGCTTAGCTTCTACTAGTTCCAAGTATTTTTTCCATTTTTCACTCTTTACTACAATCTCCCCTCGCACTTGATTGAGCACCACCTGAGAGTAGGCTGGTAGTTCAATTTAGGCGGCATTGAGAGACCCGGCTACTGCCAGCCCCTAAAGCAATGCTTCATATGCCGCTTCATTGTTCGTGGTTTTTAACGCCAACTTGATGGCATAATTGCACTGCTTTCCTTTAGCTGTACTGATATGGTATCCCATTCCCACTCCCCCTTCAGTGAGGCAAGCTGAGCTATCCATGAAAAATTGCTAAGGCTTCATGGGAGGTGAAAGATTGCTCTCTGCAGGGAAACCAGTAAACTCAACAATGAAGCCTTCCAGCATTTATCCCTTGATGCTGTTCCGCGCTACATAGTCAATGTTAAATCTGCTCAGCTCTACTGCCCAATTAGTGAGCCGTCCTGAGGCGTTTGGTCATTGCAAGATCTTTTTCATGGGGACTTCTGTGAGGACCCTTACTAGGTGAGGTTGGAAATACAGGCACAACTTGCGCATCGTTACTACCAGTGCAAAGGCCAGTTGCTCTATGTGGGGGTATCTAGTTTCGACCCTACGCTATACTCGGCTGGTGTACTAGGCATGCCTCTGGATTCCATCCTCTTCGCATACTAATACTGAATAGACTACATGGGGGGGAAATGCCAGATAGAGGGCTAACGTCTCCCCACACTGGGGTTGGCTAAGGAGCAGGGGGCTCGTGAGGTATGAGAGTCTCGAACACCAAGTTGCTCTTGTCATCCCATACCTGTGCCTTTTGCAAAACCTTGAAGAAAGGGTGAGTCTAATAACTTAATAACAACAAACAAATACTAGTGTATAAACATGAGCCAGTTACATAATACATAAACAAACAATTCTAAAAAAATGACAGTAGTATTTGTATTTTCATAAGACTTTCATTATAATAATAATACTATAGTCAAAACATCTTAGGCATAAGCATAGCTGAAACAATAATAGAAACAGAAATGGAGACCATCTTTACCCCATTGCAGAGTTGTGCATATCTACAGTTAGCTAGGCAGAATATAAATTACTTTGTCACCAAAGTGAGTGCACTCAAAACAGAAACATTTTACCCCCATGGCAGGGTTATGCATATCTATGGATAGCCAAACATAACTTAAATCATTGTTTCACCAAAGTGATTACATTCAAACTAGAGGCTTTGTCTACCCTCGTATCAAGGTTGTGCATTCTAGAGATAGCCAAGTAGAACATAAATCACTTTGTCACCAAAGTAATTGCACTTAGAACAAAGGCCCCAATCTTACACCCGTGTTGAGGTCAGAATAGAGGCCACCATTTTACATTTGTGGCAAGGTCAGAACAAAGGTCACACTATATACACGTGGCAAGGCCAAAATAAAGGCCACATTATATACCCATGGTGAGGCCGAAGCAGAGGTCACTATTATAACCCATAGCAGGGCCCATAAACAAAGCAAAACAAAATCTTATGTGTTAGGATTTTCAAATACAATGCAATAACATAATAGTATATTGAATATATAATATCATATAATAAGATAAAAGAGAAATGGGCATTGGTGCAGAAGAAGACGTTTGAGGGGGCAGGAGAAGGAAAAGAAAATGTGTTCTTTGGTTTTTATCATTATGACATCGTTTTGATCACTTCTATTTTTCTTCATGAGCTTGGCTTTGACTTATAAAAGAATCTTGGGCATGGGCCCTATTGGCAAGGTCATTACATTCCTCACACCTCATAAAAATTTCATCCTTAGAATATGCCTGGCTAATTATGGATACTTCCAATGGGCATATAAAGTCAATAATCTTTACATTAATTTCTGTTGCGCACTCAGTTAACCTCACCAAAATGTGTAAAACTAGGATCCAGAAATACATCACCACTGAGTCTAATCCATTTCAGCACCTACAAAAGTTACTCTTACCACACTTTGATACAAATGGACTTCTAGTCTACAAAATCCATACACACTCACTTGTACTCCTAAATAGTCATTTCCATCCTCAACCCCAATCCATACAGGGGTCATGTTTACTCCTACGGCAAGGTTGTGCATATTTGCGGCCGGCCAAGCAGAACATAAATCACTTTAGTGACAAAGTGAGTGCACTCAAAATACAGGCCATGTTTACCCCGTGGCAGGTTTGTGCATTATGCAGATAGCCAAGCAGAATATAAATCACTTTGTCACTAAAATGAGTGCACTCAAAACAAAAGCTATGTTTATCCCCATGGTAGGGTTGTACATTCTCTAGATAGTCAAGCAGAATATAAACCATTGCATCACTAATGTGATTGGATTTAGAACAGAAGCCATGTTTACCACATGGTAGGGTTGTAAATTCTGCGAATAGTCAACTAGAACATAAATCACTATGTCACCAAACTGATTGCACTCAGAATAGAGGCCATGTTTACCCCATGGCAGGGTTGTGCATTCTATGTAAAAACAAGTAGAACATAAATCACTTTGCAACCAAAGTGATTGCACTCATAATAGATTCCACAATTTTATACCCGTGGCAAGGTCAAAATAGAGGTCATCATTTTACACCTATAGCAATATCAAAATAGAGGCCACAATTTTACACCCGTGTCGGGTTAGAATAGAGGCCACATTATATATCCATGGCAATGATAGAACAGAGGCCACTATTATAACTCGTGGTAGGCCTCGTAACCAAAGTATGACATAATCTTGCATCTCAGGGATTTTAGATATATACAATGCAATGACATAATAGTATATTGAACAAAAAATATCATATAATCATTTGAAAGTCTCAGACTTCATGTTTATTCCCATAGCAGGGTTGTGCATTCTACAAATAGGCAAGCAGAACATAAATCACTTTTCCACCAAAGTGATTGCACTCAGAACAGAGGCCACCATTTTACACATGTGGCAAGCTCATAGTAGAGGCTACCATTTTAGACTTGTGGCAGGGTTATAACAGAGGCGACAATTTTATACTCATGGAAGGTCATAACAAAGGCCACATTATATATTCATGGCAAAGCCAAAAGAGAGGCAATTATTATAACCCATGCTAGGGATCATAACCATAGAATTTAAGCCTAGTCCAAGGCCCAAGATCCTTTTATAAAACCAATACCCAACCCACCAGTAGGAAAAAAGAACGGAAACACAAAAATGACGTTGTTTTCGATGAACTCTAAAAACATTTTTTTTTTTTTTTTATCTTCCCTCCAACCCCCTACCTATTTTAGTTCCCCTCATCACCTCACCATGTTGCCCCTCTCCATTCGATGCTGATAGAGGTAATATTTTGTTGATCTCTCTTTGTCTTTCTATTTTTTTCCTCGCTCGGTCTCTCATTCTCTCTCTCTCTTTCTCTCTCTCTCTCTCTCTTATCTCCTAACTTTGCAGCTAGACCAATGCGACAATAGCCCAAGCTTTGCACCTCCATGAGCATGCCGCCATTAGTAAGTCGCGCTCCATCGATATTTCTGTTCCTAGGTTCCTCTCTCCTTGTCCAGTCTCCCTATCTACCTTAGTTGTTCACTACTCCACTACGGCGCCCCATAACCACCGTAGCCCTTCTATCGTGGGCAAGCTCCTCAACCTCCATCTCATTCTCATGCCCTCTTTCTGTCCTAGTCAGTATCTTTCAATCATAATTCTCTGTAATTCATTTTCATCGCCACCCACATCACCCTCCAAACCACGTTGCCACTTGTCCCTACATTATTCAACTCTTGTTTACACTACTACGCCACATGCCATGAGTCTCCCACCCATCTCTTTTCCTTCGTCCCTTTCTATCTTCTTTCGTGTCTCCCTCACTCTCTTTTGGCCTCTCTCTCTAATCTCACTGTTTGTTTTGCAGCCACTGTGTGTCACTGATGCCCAAGCTGCACAACCACCTAGAACGATGCTCAATGAGCCCCACCACATCGTATGGAATGAATAGACTATTTCCATTGCTATGCTCCATATTGCTGCGACCACTGTCGTCCTCCATACGCGCAGGGCAAGTGTCAAGTACCTCTCCGCCTCCTTGATCCATGTCTTTGTTCCTCTCCCTCTTTGTTTAAGCTCTGTCTGTCTTTGTTTCTCTCACTCTCTCTTATCTCCCCATAGTTCATAGATCTCGTGTGTTATCATGACCCTGACATGGATGTTGTCAACGTTTGCAAGCCACCATGACCATATTCAAACTTCATATTCATATTTTATGCTGTATAGAAGCAATATACAAAACTTCTTCATGTCTACACTAGTCATGATAAAAAGTCACATTTCATTACTCAGATACATAGAGTAGTGCATAAAATAATTGAGGTAGTTTTACTCATAAAATATGCAAGTTTCTCAAAATCAACCTTGATTAGCTTTTGGCAAAGTCTAGCATAGGCGCACCGCTAACCTAACTCTTAGAAAGTACTATCACCTTGAACCCTAACCATAGTAGGTATTACAACCTAGTCTAGAAAATCATCGTTAACATATTAGTAACTTATACCAGTACAAAACCAACCTAAGTAACAAAATTCTACAACCTGAACTATAGCTCAAAGTGAGCCATAGACGAAATACTTCATCATGGTGCCTTGGGTTTATAATAACCTAGTGCACATCACCACAACGCACATCACCATTTACAAACATTTTCCCGACACATCAAAACACCGACCCACATGATTATGACCAATCCCCACCTCCGTCCACGACATTATAAACAGTGACCCTCCAAATCAATTATTTTCATCTCAAAAAATAATTTTTAGGGAGATGAAATCGGGTAGAACCAGTCAAAACTGTTTGAACGGACCTTTTTTCTAGACGAACCATTTTTTTTCTCAAAAAACCTTTTGAATGGAATCCTATTAGTTTGCACAGACACGTATTGTTCAAACTATAAGAAATTTTGATTGAACTAATGACTACGGATCTAGACTAATGAGAGGTAACGAGATCTTAAGAGAGCCGAGGAGATTTAGGCGAGGAGACTCAATGGTGATTAGAATTGGCGACATGAGTTAGGCGATGAGCGAGATATTTTAGCTTTTAGGCGAGAAGGCTTGGTGACGAGGCTCTGGGCAGTTAGATTGGACGACCAGTCTGACCGACCAACTTAAAAGACCAACCTATACGACATCATGGGCGACAAGTAGCAAAGGGCCTGAAAGTAATTTTGATCAAGAAAAGGAGAAAGAAATCATAGAAGGAATCCACAAGAAGTCAAAGTTCAGAATATACTAGGAGACAGCTTGGACATGCTTGAAGTTTGGAATATACTAGGAGACAACTTGGACATACTTGAGTGTTTCGATCATAACTTTCTACTCACATATCCGATGGATACGATTCTGGATGGGTTGAAAAACTATCTCAAAGGGCTACAAATTTATATCTAATAAGGATTTCTAAGTTCTGACTCCTAAAGCACATATGAGGCTATCAATATAAGTCCTAGGAGTTAGGCGATTTTTTAGGCGGAAATCATTAAAACGTTAGAGTTTCCTTTCTACCTTATATAAACATATCATTAGCTTGAAATTAAGGGGGCAGTCTGAGTTTTATAGTCCAATATTTCAGAGTTTATTCTTTAAAGCTTCTTTTAAGGAGGCGGATCTGGGGAGTAGAGGCAACAGCAACATGCTTCACCAATCAACTCCAACGAAGAATACTAGTTCTATTATTTTTCTTTTTAGTTTTATTATGAATTAATTTTATTTTCTAGAGCTTTGATGTACTCTAGTATTGAACACACAATTTATATTCCAAGTTATTTTATTCTCAATATTTCCATGATTGAGTGTTTATTCCTTGTTCTTAATGCTTACAATTTTCTAGTTAATTATTGTTTGATCTATTGAATCACAATGAGACTGAGAGGTGATTTGTGATTAGAGCTCTAGGATTAAGTATCATTAGTTGAGAGAAAGTAGAGATACTTTACCGCTATTAGTGTGATTTTCAAGAAAAATCTAAAAAACTTAATGAGTTTCTAATTAGTTAAATTCACATAAAGATATATAGTTATTAATTGGAGATATTTTTAGCATTGTTCGAGATAAAATATTAAATAGTTAAGGGATTTTTATCATCAATTTGGGATAATTGGAATTCTATAATAAGGAAAAATAAATTGTATGGGATTTGCTAGGTGGAATCAAATGCTCTAGATCTATTCTTATTATCTTTAAAAATCTAAATTTTAATGCTCTTTTCTTCAATTTAATTTAGATAGTCTATTCTTTAAATTTTGGTTTTCCAAATAGTAATCAATTTTGTAAATTTCTGTATTCAATGGTATAATTAATCTATGTGGGTTCGACATCCGTTTTCTTTAAAACACTTTACTTCTTGTTATAATTCTGTTCAATTGCAGATATTGTCGAGGATTAATTATTTGTTATTGATATTGATACTAGCTAGATTTCTACTTCTTTGGATTTTTTTTTTAAAATTGGTTTAAATTAGATCTCAGTTTGTTTTCTCTTTTCATGGATTAGAAGTGCATGCCCCGATCTAAATCATTAAAGCATACACTTTTCGATCCCGAGATTGAAAGCACCTTACATCGGATTAATAAAGAGGAAAAGAAAGAGGTAGCCTCATCTAAATTTAATATGGCTGACCAGAAGCACAAGGCGTTAAGAGACAATGATATGCCCTCTTCCAACAGGCCGACATCTAGTATAAGGTGGCCAGCTATACAAGCCAATAACTTTGAGATCAAGCTGGCCATCATTCAAATGATTCAACAAACTATCCAGTTTGGGGGGTTGTCACAAGAGGATTCTAATGTTCATATTGCAAATTTCTGAGAAATTTGTGATACTTTTAAACACAATGGAGTGACAGATGATGCGATTCAATTGAGACTTTTTCCTTTCTCAGGGAAAAAGCAAAAGCTTGGTTGAACTCTTTGCTGCCCGGCATCATCACCACTTGGGAAGAGTTGGCTCAAAAATTCTTAGTAAAATATTTCCATCTGGCCAAGACAGCGGAGTTAAGGAACGATATTACAACCTTCACCCAAATTGAGGGTGAATCATTATATGAGGCATGGGAGACATACAAGGATTTATTGCACAAGTGTCCACATCACGACCTCCTAGTCTGGCTTCAAGTACAGACATTTTACAATGGTTTGGGACCAACAAATCGATCTATGGTTGATGCAGCCATGGGAGGAACATTAATCAGTAAGACCCATGAAGCCGCATATGAACATCTGGAAGAATTGACATCCAACAACTATCAATAGTCTACGAATAGAGCAATGCCAGGAAAGATGGCTAGAGTTTTTGAACTTGATTCTATTACCACATTGGCGGCGCAAATGGCAAATCTATCACAACAACTAGGTATGATGAACATTAATACTACTCAGACTAATGTTGTTTGTGATCATTGCACAACAAATCATTCAAGTGTAGACTGCCGAGTGGGGAATCCTTTTACCCAACCGAGTTATGAACAAGCCCATTACATGTCCAATTTCCAACGTCAAAACAATCCTTATTCAAAC
Organism: Juglans microcarpa x Juglans regia; assembly: GCF_004785595.1. Lineage (NCBI taxonomy): Eukaryota > Viridiplantae > Streptophyta > Magnoliopsida > Fagales > Juglandaceae > Juglans > Juglans microcarpa x Juglans regia. Next base: position 19,695,098 of record NC_054604.1, read on the forward strand.
ACGTTCAATCCCGGATGGAGAAATCACCCTAACTTTTCATGAAGTAATAACCAAGTGCCGGCTAGACCACCTCAACAGTTTCCACAGTAAGAGAAGAAACCGACACTTGGGAATATGATTATGCAGTACATGCAAAAGACTGATATGGTGATCCAAAACAACTCGGCTTCAATCCACAATCTTGAGGAGCAAATCGGTCAGCTCTCAAACATGCTTGTTGAGAGGAGAGCAGGGACTTTACTAAGTAACACTATGACCAATTCGAAGGAACATGTCAAGGCCATAACATTGAGAAGTGGGCGGACATATGACCAGCCACAAACAGAAAGTACAAAGCGAGATGCAGGAGCTGCCGAAAACATGGAGTCTGAGATGAAGGAAGCCGAGTCTGAGGTGAAAGAAGTAGACCAGGATGCGGTTGACCAACAAGCTGAAAAGACTAAGGAGAATAAAGGGGCTGCAAAACCAAAGAAATCCAGGGAGTTTATATCTGAAACTTTCAATTTATGATCCACCAATTCATTTTCTGCAAAGATAAATAAAAAATAAGATTGGTAATCAGTTCTCTAAATTAATAAGTATATTTAAGCAATTGCATATTAATATTCCTCTTATTGAAGCTTTAGATCAAATGCCTAAATATGCAAAATTTTTTAAGGATTTATTATCAAATATGCGGAAGTTGGAGGAACACGAGGCTATGATGCTAACCAAAGAGACTAGTGCAATTTTACAAAAGAAGCTGCTACCTAAGTTGAAAGATCCAAGCAGTTCCACGATCCCTTGCACTATAGGAAATTCCTATTTTGTTAAAGTTTTATGTGACATAGGGGCAAGTATTAATCTAATGCCTCTTTCTGTTTCAGGAAACTAGGTCTTGAAGAAGCAAAGCCGACCACTATCTCTCTATAGTTGGCAAACAAATCTATTAAATACTCGAGAGGACTCATCAAGGATGTACTGGTCAAAGTTGATAAGTTCATCTTCCTGGCCGACTTCATTGTGCTTGATATGGAGGAGGACGAGGAGATCCCTTTGATACTAGGCTGACCTTTCCTTGTGACGGGGAGAACCTTAGTTGATGTCCAGCAAGAGAAACTCATTTCAAGGGTTGGTAAAGTGCAAGCCACTTTTGATGTATTTTAATCTATGGAGTTCTCTTCTGAGGTACATTCTTGTTTTCAAATAAGCAACCAAGAGATGGTGATGGCCGACGAGACTTATGGAGCTGAATTTCCCAAGATACCACTTGAGGTATGTCTTACTCTACATCTATTGAATCTGAAGATGAAGAGGTTAGGGAGTGTGAGAGATATTTGGAAGCTACACCATCCTTTCCTCCTTCAATAAAACCGAAAGTGGAAGAGCTAAACTCATCTCGGCCGACATCTCCAGGTAAGGAACAACCCAAGCTTGAACTCAAACTGTTTCCATCAAATTTAAGGTACTCTTTCTTAGGCCAGGACTCTATTTTTCAAGTTGTTATTAGTAGTTCCTTGAGTGATGTAGAGGAAGAGAAGTTATTGTGAGTCTTGCAGGAACAAAAAATGCCCTTGGGTTGGACCATCTTAGACATCAAAGGAATTAGTCCTTCAATTTGCATGCACAAGATTTTAATGGAGAATAATTTTAAGCAATTATCCAACCCCAGAGGTGACTGAACCCATCACTACAAGAAGTGGTGCATAAAGAAGTATTGAAACTTTTAGATGCTTGGATCATTTATCCAACCTCAGATAGTGCATGGGTAAGTCTAGTGCAAGTCGTCTCGAGGATGGTCATGGGATGACGAGTATGCATAGACTATAAAAGACTAAATGATGCAACTCAGAAAGACCATTTTCCCTTACCTTTTCTTGATTAAATGCTAGAAAGACTTACCGGCCATGCTTACTACTATTTTCTAGGTTGGTATTCTAGTTACAACCAAATAGCCATTGCACCCGAGGATCAAGAGAAGACCACTTTCACCTATCCTTATGGCACTTTTGCACATAGGTGCATGCCTTTTGGTCTTTGCAATGCGCCATCCACTTTCCAAATATGCATGATGCCCATCTTCTCAGACATGGTGGAAAATTTTTTAGAAGTCTTTGTGGATGACTTATTGGTTTTTGGTCACTCTTTTGATAGTTGTTTATCTACTTTATCTTTGATTTTGCAGAGATGCAAGAAGATAGATCTTGTTTTAAATTGGGAAAAACGTCTCTTCATGGTCGAGGAGGGAATAGTGCTCGGCCATCACATTTCCCTAAAGGGAATTGAGGTCGACCGAGCAAAGATAGACGTTATTGACAAATCCCCACCACCGATCAATGTGAAGGGCGTGAGAAGTTTCTTGGGTCATCCTGGGTTTTATCATCAATTTACCAAGGATTTTTCCCAAATTACTAAACCTCTTTGCAATCTAAAGATATTTGGTTTGAGCTTTCTGATGAATGTTTGCATGCTTTTGAAACATTAAAAAAGAAATTAATTTCAGCACCTATCATTGTATCACCGGATTGGAATTTACCTTTTGAATTAATGTATGATGCTAGCGATTATGCTATAGGGGCTGTTTTGGGGCAGAGAAAAGATAAAAGTTTTCATGTGATTTATTATGCAAGTCAGACCTTAACAGAAGCTCAACTTAATTATGCTACTACTAAAAAAGAATTGTTAATAGTTGTGTTGGCCTTTGACCAATTTCGTTCTTATTTGATAGGTTCAAAGGTGGTTATCTACACCGATCACTCAGCTCTTAAATACTTGATGTCAAAGAGGGATGCCAAACCAAGACTGTTAAGATGGATTTTGCTATTACAAGAGTTTGATTTGGAAATAAAAGATAAGAAAAGTATCGAGAATCTAGTGGCCGACCACTTATCTCGTCTTGAGCTTAAAGAGGCGGCTGGCAAGGAGAAATGCCCAATTAATGAGACCTTCCTGGACGAGCAATTAATGGGTGTACAAGTTGTTCCATGGTATACCGACATGGTAAATTATTTGATGTCCAAAATTCTACCGGCCAACATGACATATTAACAATAGAAGAAGTTCTTCTCTGGCTTGAAATATTATTTTTGAGAGAAACCTTTTCAATACTGGCATTGCGTGGACCAAATAATCAAGAGATTTGTGCCCGACGAGGAGATGGAGAGCATACTCAGACATTGCCACTCATTGGAAGCGGGCGACCACTTTGGTGGAGCAAAAATAACAATAAAAGTTTTAAAATATGGCTTTTATTGGCTGACTATTTTTAAATACTCATTTAATTTTAGTAATTTATGTAATCATTGTCAAGGGTTGGCAACATTTCTACGAAACATGAGATGCCTTTAAACAATATTTTTGTGATTGAATTATTTGATGTTTGTGGTATAGATTTTATGGGTCATTTTCCATCCTCATATTCTAATAAATTTATTTTGGTGGTTGTAGATTATGTCTCCAAATGGATGGAAGTGATCGCCTTGCCGACCAATGATGTGAGGGTCGTAGTGAATTTCTTGCGGAAGAACATCTTTTCCCGATTCGGCACAACAAGGGCCATAATCAGTGATGGCGGGAAGCATTTTTGTAGTCGCCAATCTGAAGCGCTACTAACTAAGTATGGAGTTACCCATCACATGGCGACACCATACCATCCTCAAACAAGAGGCCAGGTGAAGGTATCAAATCGGGAGCTGAAGCGCATACTGGAGAAGACCGTGAGTGTCTCTCAGACAAAATGGGCGAAAAGGTTATATGATGTGCTATGGGCCTATTAGACAACATTCAAAACACCGATCAGGATGTCGCCTTATTAGCTCGTTGATAGAAAAGCCTGTCATCTACTTGTGGAGCTAGAACACAAAGCCTATTGGGCGACAAAGACACTGAACTTTGATTTACAAGCGGCTAGCCAAAAGAGAATATTGCAAATCAATGTGATGGATGAGTTCCGCAATGATGCTTATAAGAATGCTCGGATTTACAAAGATAAAACTAAAAGATAGCATGATAAGCATATTCTGAGAAGGGAATTCGAAGTTGGGCAGAAAGTTTTATTACTTAACTCAAGATTTTGACTTTTCCCCAGAAAGTTGCACTCTCGGTGGTTGGGACCGTTTGTGGTGACCCATGTGTTTCCCTATGGGGCAATTGAAGTCCATCCCGAGACAAAAGGGGCAATTAAAGTAAATGGACAGAGATTAAAACCCTCTGTGGAACTAGGAAAAGTGTTCCATCGATCTCACCAATGATAAATGATGAAAGGATAATGTCTAGCTATAGACTTTGAATAAAGCGCTTTTGAGAGGAACAAAAAGGCCAAGGAGATCTCCAAGGGAATACGGCTGCACCTTCAGGGGAGCAACTTTTACCTTCTCTCATTCTTTTCTTTAGTTTTCTTCATTTATTCCATTGAGGACAATAACATATTTAAGTTTGGGGGAAAGGAAATTATTTTATTTATTTAAAGAAAATGATAATAATAATGATAATAAAAACAATATGATTTGATGAATAAAAAACCTATGATAAGATATGATTGAAAGTGATTAAAATTTTTAGGAAAAATTCTCATTGTTAGTCTACTTGTTAATTCTTTACTTGATCTTGCTTAATTTGATATTTTCTATGTTCAATGAAAGCTTATTATAATCATTAATTGTTTTGCATACCTAGAGAAATTTTCTATGAATTTTGTAAATTTGTATGGTCTTAACTTACTCTAGAACTTACTTGATTACACTTGTGGCGAAATCCTAGACAGAATATTACTAAGAAAATGATTAAGGCATTCTTTGGTCCGATTGAACCTTTCAAGCTTACCTGTTTATTATCTTTATCCCTTGCCACCCCTTTGAGCTTTATTGAATTATATTTTGGCCTTATATTTTCTTGTAAACCTCATATTCTTTAACGTATTTGAGCTTAAACATTGATTTCCTTACCTTTCAAGAGAACTAAGTTTACACAAAGTCATAGATTCACATGAGCATAAAAGGCAAGAGAAGTAGAAGGTCTACAAGTAAAGTTTATTTTAGCCATATTATCAAAATCATAAGTTTGGGGGTGTGGAAAGTTAACTCCTCTACTGTGTAGCCAACAAGAAAAGGCGAAAGAGAGTCATCCATAATGGCAGTCGAAAAGGTATGGTTTGATATTTTCTATGTTCAATGAAAGTATAATAAAGAGAGGTATGTTGAGAGATTCACAATGATTGACAAGATATGCTTCTGTTAGAAGTGAGAATACTCTATTTGTTCTGTTGGTGTTCAAACTTAGGTTCTCTTACTTTGAATTCTGCCTTTTCTTTGTAGCCCTCACCTTAGCCTTACATTACAAGCTTAATAATGACCTATTGATCCCTGGTGATAGTTTATGTTCTATGTTAGTGGAGAGTGATTTGAAAAACAAGCCTATGGCGTGTTTGGAGATCCATTATTTATTTACTTGTTTGTATAAAACTATTCAGGGAGCTAATGATGAAGTGAGAATGATAGGTATGCATGAATGTGAGGATGAATAATGCGGTGAAATTGAGTTTTGAATTAACTTTTGGGACTTGATTGATCGTGAATGATTCCCTCGAATTATAAACTTGAGGCAATCATTGAGGCAATAAATTTTATGAATCAAACCAATGCTTGTTTTAATTGCCTTTCTCTTTCTCTTTGCTCGAGGACGAACAAAGCTTAAGTTTGGGAGTATTAGATAAATGTGATTTTTATGTGAGTTTTACTACTCTTTTATTTATGAGAAGTGTTAGTTTTCTTGGATTTGAAGGAATATGAAGATTTAGTGTCAAAGGAGAGCATTTTGTTACAAAAGAAGAGACTACAGGTCCAGACCAATGAGAAGCAACGAGATCTTAAGAGAGCCGAGGAGATTTAGGCGAGGAGACTCAATAGCGACTAGAATTGGCGACAAAAGTTAGGCGATGAGCAAGATATTTTACCTTTTGGACGAGAAGACTTGGCGACAAGGCTCTGGGCGATTAGATTGGATGACCAGTCTAACCGACCAACTTAAATGACCAACCTAAATGACCATCCATTATTTATTTACTTGGTAATAGTATAAGTATATTACAAATAATAGTATAAGTACATTAAATATAAGTATTATTATATATTAGTATTAGTAATATAATTAGAAATATATTAATATAATAACCGTTCGAACCGATATCCTATCATTTCGAACAACATTTACGCATATAATAAACATTCAAACTGCTATTTTTATTGTCCTAACTGGATTAATTCAAATGAGTTGCATCCGAATAGATCCGTTTTTCATTCGAATGTAACCTCACGGACATCATATACCCAGTTCGAATAGATTGCCATTTACGTTCAAAACCCAAAATCCGAAACCTCTCGCAACCACCAACTCCACCACGAACTACGCCATGAACTCCGCCGTAGCAAGTCAACATTTGAACTTTTAAGAGGTATGGGTTCTTTCTCCTATTATATTGTTTATTTTTTTGAAAATTATGGTTGTGTTTGAGGGGGTTCATTTCAAATCAATCCGACCCCATTTTGATGTTTTCCAGCCAACTAACATGTGAATAATCGGTAGAAATGATAGGGCTTCATTCCTTAATCATTTCTATCGATTAAAACCAAGGATTTTCAAGAATCCTAGGTTTTACATTTGGGGTTGTGTTGACTCAGCCATGGCTATTTGGCCTGTTCCCTTTCGAACGGATTCTAAGCCGTTCGAACACTCAGTTGCCAAATAGATATATTTCCTTTAGAACAAATTAAATGTGTTCGAATGGATTAGTTGGTCATTCGAATGCATATTTCTATTGTCCAACTACCATTCAAATGGGGAGTTGCCAAACAACATTATTTCCATTGGAACATATATCACGCATTCTAATGACCAAAATCTTGTGTTCGAACATTCCATTCAAACGACCAAATATGGTCGTTCGAACACAAAATCTTTTGTCCGAATGTAGATATTTCCTGTTCGAATGAACAGGAAAATCCATTTGAATAGAGATTTTCCTAATTCGAACTATGAAGTTAGATTATAGATGGTTAGTTCGAACAAAATATGTTTTGTCGAATGAGTTATTCAATTTAGTTCAATTTAGTATAATTCTTCAATAATATAATTACACAATTATTTTAATTATATTCTTACTTTTCTTATGGTTATAGGATCAACAGTATACTAATGGCAGCCAGTAGAAAATGTAGGAGAGATTAAACCAGCCAAAGTAGCGGAGTAGCTCTTGGTCAGGAGGCGAGGCCTATACTTGTTGAGCGGGAGATCATTCTAGATGACTTCCGCGATCTTGCATGGGAGGGACGGAGCATACACTCCATCATCACTGACCGGGGATGGATACCGATCTGTTAGTAGAGGGGGGCTTGCATATCCGTAGATGGTCAATGAGTTTTATCGTGCCATGGGAGAGCATGATGCTAATGCTATGTGCTACTTCACCTTAGCGATGCGGGGATTGAGTATTACTTTCTCTCCCCGCATTATTGCCAAGTTCCTTGATATTCCACGTGTGGCCGACACATATCTTGCATCGGCTGTGGTCGCTGCACCATCTCATGCGGATGCACCGGTCGCATCCTCATTGCCAGCACCGGATGTAGAGACCGATGAGCTGGATGCTAGTTCGGAAGATAGTGAGGACAAGGATCTAGCCAATGATGGTCTCACAGACGATCAGGTTTGTTAGCTAGTGCGAGACCCTTCGACTCCTTCATATGATGGCATCAAAGTTGATTTGACAAGCTGACTGTATAGCATTTTTCAGAATACTTAATTTGATTGTTGGGTATAACATCGATCCGAAAAAACACAAGACTGATTTTGAGATCGAGCGAGCCAGATTTTTGTTTTGGATAGCATGAGGGGAGTCGATTGATTTGGCATTGTATTTCTTCCTCCGCATTCGATTGGAGTCACACTATTCGAGTGGAGGTAGTCTACCATTTACACTACTGATATCGAACCTTCTACTCTAATCGGGAGTTACAATGCAACGGACTAAGAGGAGGTCGCCACAGATGGGGCCCTTTAACAAAATCACATTCAACAAGAGAAAGGAGCACTTGCGGAAGACTGCAACAATACAACATAGTGGCACGTCAACCGATCCAACTTCTAGTAGTACTGCTGGTATTGAGAGACAGTCTGTTGGGGCTACTTTGGATCAGGTACGAGCTTAGTTCGTGGAGTTCATTGAGCCCATCATGGCGAAGGTTAAGGATATGGATGCACGCGTGACAAACTTAGAAGAGGATTTTGATCTACTTAGCAAATGGATCGTTTTAGTTATTATTTTACTTTTTTATGTTGTATCAAACATTATATATTTGGGATGTAATTAATGTATGGTTTTTATTTTTAGTGTTTGCTACCTTGTTTATTCTTTTCATTTTACTTACTGTTCAAGATAATACAAAAAAAGACACTATCTTTAAAGTTATATTTATATAAATTTGACATAAAATAAATCACTAAAACAGTTCAAAATTAATTATAGAAAATTAATTTATGAATTTATAAATATTTTAACTCACTGTAAATCATAATAGACAATATATACACATTTTTATATTTTGAAAATGATAACGAATTAATGAAAAAATTATTTATTATTTTAATGAAAAAAAATATATACACAAATTAAGGATGATAAACAATTTTTACATAATTTCCAACCAAATTAGTTGTTCGAATGAATAAATGTGGTGTTCGACCGGGTTCGAATGATATTTATGTTGTTCAAACGGTCTAGCAACCTTCCTGCCAGATTTTCCCACCAAATTACTCCCGTTTGAACGGTTATGAACTTTTCCCAGGAAAAATAAACTAATTTCCTGCCAAGATTATTATTCGAATAGATTATATACTATTCGAACATAAATTAATTCCCTATTCGAACCTATATTTTTCCGTTCGAACGGTTTTTCATTTTTGAGACGATTTTATTCGTCACAAAAGATCTAGTTCGAATGGATATTTATTCGTTTGAATGAATTTAGAAACTCAGCCAAGTTTTTAGACGAAATCAATAATTACTTTTAAGGAGCAAATTTAATTCTTCCCTAACAAATTTTGTCCCTAAAACTAAAATTTCTTGTAGTGAGGTTTACCAACCATGGTGTCACGGCGCGGAGGAGAGTGGTGGTTCAATAGAGTCACTACGTTTGCAATTTTCTGCATTGCGAAGAAAGAAAAGTAGAGTCTTAGGTTCGCGAAGTGAGTGAAAGCGTGCTCGGGGTGCGAGGACGGCGACACTCATAGTGGAGAAAGAGAACGACTAAGGGAGGGATAGAACGAGAGTGAGTCAGAGAAGTGAAAGGCCAGGATAGAAAACTAGAGGGAGGAACCAAGACATACCTTGTTGGCGTGCTATGCTCTGGCTCTAACAACCTTTGATGGTCACCGAGGAGATCCTAATTTGAGAGCGGTAGAAACTTACCGGCATCGAAGACCACAAGCTGGAGGCGACAATGCTATTGTTCCACAGTGAGTGGAGGTTCAAAGGAGAGAGAGAAAGAGAGTTCAGGCTACAACACAAACAGGGAGATGAGAGAGAGAGAGATATATATATATATATAGACGAAGAGAGGAAGAGACAAAAGGTGTGAGAGGACTTACTAGTGAGGCGGAGGAGCATGGTGGCGGTGTAGTGGGTGGGGTGGCTTGTTATGCAACAAACAACCTTCGGGCAGAGGGAGAGTTCATGAAGATAGGGAAAGAGAGAGATGGCCTAGTGTGGAGTGCAACGTGTACAAGTGCATGTGTGTTCGGGGAGAGGGTCGCCAGCTGAGAGGCGAGTGAGAGATAGAAAGAGGAAGTGAAGAGAGAGACAACGGGTGCTAGGGATTAAGAAGACATCGGAGAAGGAAAAGAAAAATGTTTTTAGGGTTTTATCAAAACATTGTCGTTTTAATCCCTTCTTCTTTTTTCTTTGTGAGCTTGGCTTTGATTTTAGATAAGAATCTTGGGTACAGGCTAGGTCATTACAATATAACTCATAAATTGATGTGACTACATGTGATGTGTTATATTGACTTCACTTTAAAAAAAAAGGTTTACTTTTGTGATACGCTTTTACTAACCAAATAGGTCATGAAGGACAATTTTTCATCTAGAAAACTATCTTTTTCTTGGGTAATTGCAACTTGGATTTAATTTTTGAATGTAAGAAAAGAGTACTATAGAAACCCAATCTTACTCTAGGACAAAATTTTAAAGGAATAACTAGAATCACACCTAAATAAGCTTCGTATAGGAGTCAACAAAGAAAAGATCAAATTGATTGAGATACACAAATTCTAATACAAGTAAATGCACGTATTAACCTCTATGTAAACAAGCAAATTGACCGACATTATTAGGAAACCATCATTACATTCATGTATATACTAAAGGAAGTGAAAGCCATCACAACGTTATTAGTTATTGTACATAAAAATGCTTTATACATTTTACTAGTATGCAAAGCAGCTAAGCATATTTCTCGCATAGTACTATTATGTGTAAAGCTCATATTTGGACAACCTTGGACTTGGAATTGCAATTGTTGGATTCTTCTTCTTGGTAATGATACCAAAAGTGTCAAAATAATGAGTCTGGAGGGGGCGACAACTTACAACGATAATTTTTTCAGTCTGCTAGGGTTTCTGCGTTTTGGCTTGCTTTAGTTTTTTTTTTTGTAAGGCTGAAGGGTAGCTACGAACGCGAGTGCTGGTTGACGGTCCTTCGTTGACCTTGTCTAGGTAGTGCCGTTGTCACTCCTTGAGATGTATGTTGCAGCTCGTGCCCCGAAGTGTATGGAGAGTGAACTTTTTTTCTTCAGTTTTCCAAAGATGAGATTAACCGTTCAGGGGAACCTTTTAGGTTCTCTATTGTTTTGAAGTTCCTACAGCAACATCCCTCAATGGATGCAATTAGAGCGTTTACTCATAGTCGCTGGGGTCTTGCTATTATGCTAGTTGTTTCAACGATGTTAAGGCCAAGGACTGTGTTTATCCGCATGTCTTCAGAGGTTATTGTTTGAAAGCCTTATCACGAAAATCTTGTGAAGTCCATGGCGAGTGTTACCGGGTCTTCAACTGGACCCAGAGTTCAATGAGGATGAAGAACCTTCATGTGTTCCAGCCTGGATTCTTTTGCCAGGTTTGCCTCCCAATTTTTACCATGAATCTTTTCTAAAAATCTAATGGCCCCTATCGGTAGATTCATTCGGCAGGACAATCCTACTTGCTGCACTACAAAAACAGATGGTGCTCATGTTTGTGTAGAGATGGATGTAGCAAAGGAACCTCTTTCATCTTTCTGGATTGGTGCCCCAGAGTTGGCGTCTAGTAGAAAACAAGAAATTGTGTATGAGACTCTCCCAACTTTTTGCTATAAATGCAAGGTACAAGGGCATAACTTACGTACTTGTCGTGCAGGTAAAACTCACAAGGTGGAAATCTAGACTTGGAAGCAAGGTCCAATTATTAACTCAGAGATGAATGGCCAGCCAAAGATTATTGATGTGGAAGATAAGTCTGTTGAAGATAAAAGTGATGCCATAGTCTGTTTGGTGGAGGGTCTGAGCAAAGGGGGTTCGGAATATCCTGTTCAAGTTGGAATATTGGAAAGGGTTCAAGAGGTTAGAGGTTCACATAAGATAGCTCGAAGTGTAGAGGGGCAGCCTTCAGTGGAGTTGCAGAATGTGGTTGCAGATTCTAATGCCATAACAATAGGACTTTAGGGGGCTGGGACTAATATGATCGAAACAAAGGACATGTGCTTGCAGATAGATGGAAATAAGAATACACAACAGGCCAATGAAGAGTTTTCTAATGCTAATTTTGTGCTCCAAGTAGAGGCGACTGCTTCAGATTCGGAACTTGAATCTCATATAGAGGTTCTTCCTTAGGATTGGGATTACCACACGAACACCAAGGGGACGTGAAGAAAAAGAAATATAGGAAAAAATAGTTCGTGAAACTTGGAAGCTCTGCTCGAGTTTTTCCCCGTTCGACCAATCTACCTCAATGATTAGCCCTATTTTTGCATGGAACATAAGGGGGATAGGGTCTTCTAGGGGCTGACTTAAGAAGTTAGTTGCGAGTTTGAAGCCAAAGGTAGTAGCTCTAATGGAGCCGTTTCAGAATTTTGGTAAGGCACAAGGGCTTATGAGGTTGTTACTTTTAGATAATGTCATTTCAAATGTAGATGTTGGAGGAAAAAATTGGGTGTTTTGGAGTAGGGACGTGGTTGTCAAGATTACTCGTTTGGATTCTCAGTTTATTTTGTTGAGAGTGGGTGAGGGATCTTATTATTTTTCATGCACTTTCATTTATGCCTAGTATAGCATGTATGAACGTAAGCTGTTATAGGAGGAATTAAGTCCTAGTTACATAGGCACAAAACCGAGCTTTTTGGTTGGTGATTTCAACATTATTCAGTATGATTCAAAAAGAAAAGGTGGTAAGTCTAGACCACATAACGCTATGGAGGATTTTAATCACTAGATTCATCAATGTGGTTTGGTGGAGATGGATACGAAGGGTAGTAATTTTACTTGGTGCAATGTACAAAGCGGTATTTTGAGAAGCTGGGCAAAACTAGACAAAGTGCGTTTGGATGCAGACTTTAGGGCTAACTTCCCAGATGTAGTTTGCTCGTATCTACTGTGGTCCACCTCGGATCATTATCCCATGTTGATTGAGATCAAATCTGACCCCTTTTTGTATGGTCCTTCTCCTTTCCGGTTCCAGTCTTTTTAGAGTGTGTTAGGCATGTCTGGCAAGAGTCTGCTACTGGTGTGGGTCTTATAAAGTTAGTTTATAAATTGAAGCGAGTTAAAGTAGCATTAAGGTAGTGGAACAAAGTGGTTTTTGGGTGCACAAATGACAAGATTGATCAATTGGAAGAGCAGGTTGAAGTATTAAAAAGAAGGCTTCAAAGTGGTTGGGATGAAGATGCTAATTGGGAGCTAATCTCTTGGTAGCTATAGAATTGGCTTCCTGGAGGCATGGGAAGAAATAAGATTGGCTCAAATGGCAAGTGGATGGAGACTGTAATTCTAAATTTGTTCATGTATGTTTAGCTAATAAAAAGAGTAAAAGGGTCATGGGTATTGGTATGGGGCTGTGAATTATTTTTTGGATTTTCTGCAAGAGGCCTCTTCTAGAGTACTCACGGATTTAAACAATCTAATTTTGCCAGTTCTTTTAGAGGAGGATTGTGTCCGTCTCGGTGGTGTTCCTTCGATGGAGGAGGTGTTTGCTACTCTTTCTTCTATTCCGCCCAATAGCACACCGGGGCCGGATGGGTTTGGGTCAGGATTCTACACTAGTAGTTGGGAGGTGGTGAAGTTTGATGTCTTAGAAGTGGTTTCAGAATTTTTTATTTCTAGATAGCTTCCTAGATTTTTTATGGCTTCTTTTATAGTGTTGATTCCGAAGGTAGAGGTGCCCACGAGGTTTGACAAGTTTCGTCTTATTGGCCTTTGTTCTATTTTCTATAAAATTTGTTCTAAAATTATTGTTAATCGTTTAACAATTTTTCTTCTAAGGATGATTTTGATGGAGCAAGGGGCTTTCATTCAGGCGAGGAGCATTTTTTAGAATATTAGTCTAACGTAGGAAATGGTGCAATCCCTTAACAAGAAAACTCGTGGTGGTAATATCATGCTGAAGGTGGATATGGCGAAGGCATATGATCGAGTTGACTGGAAGTTTTTGTTGGAGGTTCTTCATTGTTTTGGTTTTTCTCTTTAGTTTTGTGACCTTCTCTGGGCTTGTATCACTTCTTCATGGTATTCAATAATGATGAATGACACTACTAAATGTTTTTTTAAAAGAGGTCGTGGGTTGCGGTAGGGGGATCTTCTCTCCCCTTATCTTTTTATTATTATGCAGGAGGTTTTATCTCGGCTTATAAGTAAGGGTGTGTTGGAAAAGAAGGCCAATCAGTTTACACAAGCTAGTAGTACGACTCTCATTTCTCATCTTATGTATGCTGATGATGTGATGATTTTTTCTAATGGCAGTATGAGGTCAATTAGGAAACTCTTAACCGTGTTGAATAAATATGAAAGATGGTCAGGCCAGTAGATCAATAAATAGAAAACATCCATGTTCTTTTCAAAACATATTACATTGAGTTGCAAGAGAGCTCTTAAACAACAAATGGGGTTCTCAAAAGTTTCTTTTCCATTCAAATATTTAGGGGCTCCTATTATTCTGGGAAGGCTTAAACAGGAGCATCTGGCAAAGATGGTTTCTAAAGTCCGTAACAAAATCAGTGGGTGGAAGATGAAGTTCCTTTCATCGGGAGGGAGACTCATTTTATTATGGCATGTTCTATCAAGCATGGCTTTACATTTATTTGATGTTTTACAGGTTCCTCAATCCAAAATCAAACCATTACATTGACTGATGAGTACTTTTTTTTTGGGCGAGATGAATGGCAAAGGGAATAAAAAATGGGTGGCATGGCATCATATTAGTGTTCCGGTTAAGGAGGGTGGTTTGGGTTTGAGAAGTTTGGCTAACATGTAAAAAGCCCTTCGTATGAGATTTGCCTGGAATTTAATTCAAGGTAATTCATAGTGGGCCAAATAAGGAGAAATATGTGGGTTCTAAGCCTTGGACTCTCATTGATGCAAGGAAGGGTTCAAGGTTTTGGAAAATGATTATTCGGTGTCTTCCCCGCAGTCCTCAATAATTCTCAATTGCATGTTAATGAAGGGGATATTGTCTTTTGGTATGATAAATGGAGGGAACGTGGACTTCTTATTGATGATCTACCTATAGTGGGTTGTCCTTTACTTAGTGTCAAGGAGTGTAAGCTGGGTAATAGCTAGGATATGGATCATCTGGTCAGTTTGGTGGGGTAGGAGAATGTGGATGAGATCTTGGAAGTCTTAGCAAGGTGCAAGGGGGGATCGGATGTGCTGATTTGACCTAAAAATGATACTGGTTGTTTTACTAGTAAGTCCACTTGGGATGTGATTCGCATTAGGGGTACAAATTTCGAATGGCATTCTTGGGTTTGGCACAAGCTACTTCCATTGAAGATTTCTATTTCTATGTGGAAGGCATGGAACATGGCATTGAGTGTTGATGATTGCCTTCGTAGAATTGGTGTCCCTATTGTTTCATGGCATGATTATTGTGAGGAGGGTTTCTATGAAGACCAAAATCATGTTATATTCTCTGGGTCCTTTGTTGCAAAGGTTTGGAGGTTTTGTGGTTCTCTATTTGGTTTGCCCTTTGGTAGTACCTGGAAAGAAACGGTTTTGATATGGTTTCGATGTGCTTCTAATTGTTCACAAGTGGGACGCTTTGTAGGAGTTTTACCAGTTTTAATTACTTTGAGACTTTGAAGTAGGCGATGTGCTGCTCGTATGGAGGGGCGTGCTGAATCATTTCAGGAATCATTTCAGAATTTTTGGTCCTCTATTGGGCATTGGTTGGCGAGATTTGGTAGTGGAATGCATAAGGTTTCGTTATCGACTAATTTTGATATGCAGTTTCTTCAGGTGTTGCATCTTAAACCGATTGCTCCTAGACTACATTGATGCATGTTTGCGGCCTGGACGAAACCTCTGCATGGCTGGTGTAAGTTAAATACAGACGAAAGCAGTCTTGGCAATCCAAGTTCTTCTAGTGTTGGTGCTATTATTAGAGATGCCCATGCCATTCTGTTACATGCTTCTACTTCTTCTGTAAGTGTTGGTTCTAATAATAAAGTGGAGTTACTAGCTCTTTTGTAGGGTCTTAAGGCTTGTCACAAGTTGGGGATTAATTTTGTGGAGATCAAACTGGACTCGTTGGTTGTGGTATCATAGTGGAAGCGTCATCAATGTGGAGTGGTACTTGGAGGACTCTGGGAGGAAGTCCTTGTAATTCTAGATTCAATGGTGTTTTCAGTGAAGCATATTTTTCGAGAAGGCAACATGGTGGTTGATTGGTTGGCTAAGAGTGGGCGGCTGGCCTTAACTTGGTTTGGAACCAAACTGATGAGTTGCCGCAGGTGATGAGGGGTTTAGTTGGTTTTGACAAGTTGGGTATGCCATCTTTGCAATTAAAATAGAGCTTGATTTGGTTTTTTTTTTAATTGGCCTCTACTTTCTTTGTTTCATTTATTTTAGGATTTCAGGTTTGTTTGTATCGTTCTTTTCCTTTCTAATTTAGTGATTTTTTTCTTGGATGCTGGGTTTGGTTTTTGCTTATTTTGTATCCCCTAGGTGTTGGTCTATAACCACGATTTTTCTTTGCCAAAAGTGAGGGTTTATTAATAAAATTGGAGTTTCATCCTCTTCCATTAAAAAACAAAAAACAAAAAAAAGAAAGCAAAAGAAAATGATACCAAAAGTGTCTGAAACATCAATCATTGAACCTTGTGGCAATTTCAATTTGAAGGAGTGCAAAATTGAAGCCAAGATATATTTGAGTGTTCTGTCCCCTAGTGTAATACCCATGCATATTCTTCGCCATGACCCAAATGGAAAATACTTAAAACTATTGCCTGAAAAATCTAACCTACCATAACCATCATTTAGAAACCTCTCGTGTTTAAATTCCAATAGATTGTCCCAATACTTTGGATCCCTCTGAATAGCCCAAACATTCACGAAAATCCTAGAACCTTTGGGTACATGGTACCCTCCAATGATGCTAGATTTGCTTGGAGTATTAGGAAAGGAAAAGGTGGGTGCAGATGAAATGTCTCTTTAATTACAACATCTAAATAATGTAATTTGGGCAAATGGAATTCTTCGACTAAGTTATCCAACCCCGTGATTTCTGTTAATTCTTCATGGACTTTTCTCATTGTCTCTGAATGTTTCATCATCCTTGGCATCACCCATTCCGACATGGTCGTTGTGGAATCGGATGCAGCCACCACTATGTCCTATTTAAGCATGAGTAAGGTGATCAGTTGAATTGAAAATTAAAAAACAAAAATAAAAATAAAATAAGATTTGATTGATGTCTAGAATTAGTTAAAGATATAAATGACAAACTCAACCCCTTCAATTCAGCTCTAAAGTAATGAGACACAAAAGTAGAAAAGTGGACACATACATACCAAAAGCACGACCTTGAGTTGGGTCATGCTAATTGAATCTGCACTGTTGTTCTGCTCCCTTATTTCCAAGAGAACTTGCAGAGAGTCCTTTTGTCCTGTCTTTGTCTTCCCCTCTTCTTTGGCCTTGGCCGAACGCTTGATCTATTTGTCAATGGCATAATTAAGTACTCGTTCAATGCATTGGGAGAACCCCTCTGCTTCCCTTACGATCCCTTGTAAATCAAAATTTGCTAATGTAGGGAAAAGGTCTGAAACATTTGGTTTTTCGAGTAGCAACATTAAATCCAAAAACATATGCTTAAACTCTGCTTCAAACTTAGCCCCTTCCTCACCTTGTAGCGTGCTGCCCCACAACATGTTCATGATGGCATTCATCACCGTCACAAATGCTAGTTCTCCTAAATCTACTAGGGTACCTATTTTTTCATACACATTTCTAATGGTGTTCCTTACCTCTTATCTTCGTAAAGCCAAGGTAGTATCAAGATTTGATGGAATAAGCATCTCTCGCACAAACATCTTAACGCAACATCCTCCACTTAGGACCATTCGAGGAAATGGCGATATCAGCTCACCCGGATGTGATAACAAGTGCAACTCTGTTAGCATCACGGTTGGAAAATATTGCGTCTTGTGTTAGAAGTGAAACAATAACTTGTAATGAAATTTTAACATAGAGAAAAACGGATTCTCATTTCCTTGACTTAACTCTATACCTAGTTTTGCTACATATATATATACATTACAGAAGGAAAACCAAAAGGATCAAAAGGAAGAGTCCTAAAGTTAACTTTTTATTTTCTACTGTTTTACAAGAAATCTACTACAATATGTTTCTTTGACATTGCTTTTCATCACTTTATTTGCTTTTGTGTGTAATTAGTGCAGCCTTTAAGGTTGGCATGTCGCGCCAGGCTTTGCTTTTGTTGTTTTGCTTTTCTGTGCCAGTGCTTTATACTTTTCATCTACTGCATTGTGCTTTTCATCAACTTGCTCGTTGCATGGTGTTCTCTGCATGTTGTGGTGTACTTGTGCAGTGTCTTCATGCTTCTTTTCCTTGCATTCATTCTCTGTTTCGTGAGACTCCCCCTCAAGATGGGCATAGATATTGAGTATTCCCATCTTGGACAATAAGAACTAAAAAACAAAAACTGTCAAGGTCTTAGTGAAGATGTCTGTTAGATGGAATTTTGAGGCAATATGGACAGGTGTGATGATTCCAGCCAAAACCTTTTCTCTAACAAAATGGCAATCCAGTTCTATATGTTTAGTTCTCTCATGGAAGATAGGGTTCTTTGTGATATGGATGGCTGCTTGGTTATCACAGAGCAAGAGAGTAGGTTGTGTATGGTCAATGCTAAGTTCCTTTAGCAGAGCAAGGAACCAAACAATTTCACAGCTTGTAGAGCCTAATTCTCTATATTCTACATCTGCTGAGGACCTAGAAACAATCACTTGTTTCTTTGATTTCCAACTCACCAATGAGTCCCCAATAAATATACAAAAATCTATGACTGATCTCCTAGTTTCAGGACAAGCAACCCAATCAGAATCATTATAGGCTTTCAAGTGTAGAGATGACTTTGATGACATGAAGATGCCCTGGCCTATAGAACCTTTTAGATACCTGAGGACTTTATAAGCCGATTGCAGGTGAGCTTGTGATGTTCTGTCCATAAACTAGCTCAGCACATTTATTGCATATGTAATGCCCGACCTGGTAATGGTCAGGTAGATGAGCCTTCCTATGAGTCTTCTATAGGTTGTAGGGTTTTGTAGGATCTCATTTGTGGTATGACTCAATTTGTGATTTAACTCAATAGGTGTGGAGGCAGGTTTGGTGCCAAGTATCCCTGAGTCTTTCAAGATTTCGAGGGTGTACTTCCTTTGACAAACATTTATTCCAGCTGATGATCTTGCAACCTCTAGTCCTAGGAAGTATTTGAGGGGTCCAAGTTTCTTGATTTTGAATTTTCCATGGAGGTGAGCTTTGAGCAGATCAATTTCTCTTTGAGAATTGCCTCCTATTATGATGTCATCCACATAAACTAAGAGTGCTGTGAAGGCTCCTTTTTTATTCCCTTTGGTGAATAAAGAGTAGTCAAATTTGGATTGACTAAAACCAATGGCATTGAGTGAATTGGAGAATTCGAAAGCCATTGCCTTAATGCTTGTTTAAGTCCATAGATGGACTTATTCAGCTTGCATACCAGTTTTTCCCCCTCAAGCTGCTCTCTGTGAATGTGGTAACCAGGTGGTAAATCCATATAAATATCCTCATCAAGATCCCCATGTAAAAAGGCATTATGAACATCCATTTGAGATAAAAACCAGTTTTGAATGGAGGCCAAGGCAAGAAATACTCAAACTGTGGTGAGCTTGGCCAGGTCTCTTGGAAATCAAAACCTTCTCTTTGAGTGTATCCCTTTGCTACAAGCCTTGCTTTGTGTCTTTCAAGGGAGCCATCAAATTAGAGCTTGACTTTGAAGACATATTTGCGACTAATTGCAGCTTTGTTGGGGGGAAGAGAAGTAACGGTCCAAATATTGTTCTCTTCTAAGGCACTGAGTTCAGTGTTTATGGCATCCTGCCAATGCTTGAATTTGACAATTTCACTATAGGAGGATTGTTCAGAAAATAATGAGTGGGAAGCATAAAAAGATTGGTGGGATGGAGAGAGGTGTTTGATGGTCAAGTGATGGTGGAGTGGGTGAAGAGTTGAAGAGGATGTGGGGGCTGCTGTTTGATAGTGATATTGGTGGAGATAGGCAGGTTGATGTCTTTCTCTAGTGGATCTTCGAAGGGAGGGGTTGATAGGTAGCTCATGTTGTTGGGGTGAAGGAGGAGGTGAATCAAGGGAGGTAGGAGGGAAATATATAAGGGGCTGAGGTGTTTCAGATTGTGAGATGGATTGTGACATGTGATTGGATGGGGGTGAGTCATCTATTGGGACAGGTGAGAACATCTGGTAATGCAGGGGGAGTACTAGATTTTGAGGAAATGAAAGAGAAGGAGAAGGAATGGTGGTGGGAGATTGGAATGGAAAAACAGATTCATGAAATATGACATTTATGGAAATGAATGCGGAATGAGTTTCCATGTCATAAAGCTTATAGCCCTTGACATTTGCAAGGTATCCCAGAAAAATGTAGGGTTTAGGACGTGGCTCAAACTTAGTTCTGTGGTGCTTGGTAGTGCTAGCATAACTCAAGCATCCAAAGACTCTAAGGTGAGAATATGAAGGTGGTGAGGAAAAGAGTACTTCATAGGGAGATTTATTTGAAATAAGAGGTGTGGGTATTCTATTGACGATGTATGCAGCTGTTAGGACTACATCTCCCCAGAATTGAGTGGGTAATGTAGCTTGGAAGAGAAGAGTTCGGGCCACATTTAAGATATGTTGGAGTTTCCTCTCAACAACACCATTTTGTTGAGGGGTATACACACAAGACTTTTGGTGAACAATGCCATGATCTTTATAAAAGTTTGCCATATCAAATTCAAGACCATTGTCAGTCCTGATTTTCTTTACTTTCTTATTGAATTGAGTGTCTATGAGTTGGAAGAATGATTGTAAAATGGATTTTGTGTCTGATTTTAGTTTCATCAGGAAAATCCAAGTTACTCTAGAAAAGTCATCCACAATAGTTAGAAAGTAATGAAAACCTTGAAGTGTGGCTTGAGAATATGGCCCCCATATATCACATTATATTAAGTCAAAAGGGAGTGAACTAGAGGATACACTTGAAGGAAAAGAAAGATGCCTTTGCTTGGCCAAATGGCAGATTTTACAATGAGAATGATCCTTGGACTTTACATTAGGAATATGAGAATGAATTAAACTCATCCTTTGTAAAGATAAATGTCCTAATCTAAAGTGTCGTAGATCAAAAACTTGTTGTGGGGCAGCTTGATTGACTCGAGTTTGATTTGAGAGAGTTGAAGGAGGGTTGATGTTGCTATCATGAGGACAAGGCAGCAGGTAATATAGGCTAGCATGGACTTTAGCAAGTCCAATCGTCATCCATGAAGAGAAGGCCTGAATGAAGCACAAATCATTTGAGAAAAATAGGCATATATTTGGTCTTTGAGTGAGCTTACTGACTCAGATCAAATTGAAAGTAAACGATGGTACACATAGGACATTACTTAGGATTAATGATTGTGAAAGTTTGACGGTGCCTATGTGTGTAACTTGAGCCTTTGTACTATTAAGAAGCTGCACAAAGGCTTATATGCAAGAAGAGGGCTTGTCAAAAAATGAGGTGGAGCACACTATGTGATCAGTGGCTCCTGTATCCATGATCCATGGTGTGTTATAAACATCAGATTGTTCATTTTGAGCAGATGAGTTGTGTTTGTAGTGGTTTATAGAACTGAGATGGAATTGTTTAACAGGCAATGAGAGAGTGGTGAGGCAGTGATAGTTACTTGCTAAGTTTGAGTAGGGTGTGTTTGAAGAGCTGATTTCAGTAGTGTCTGGTTTGGTAGAAGCAGGAGTAGACAGAATTGGTTTGGTTTGTCCCAAGCTCAGCTGAGGGAATTGAGCGTTGACAAGAGCCATGAGATGCTGTGCTTGTGCCTGAGAGAGATCCAACTAAGAAGAAGTTGGAGCAGGTATTTCCTAAGGTGATGAGAGAACCTGTGCAACAACTTGATTTGCAGAATATGATGCAGTAGGGTTACTTCCAAATTTACTTTTTGTAAATTTAAAGTTTGGTGGGAATCCTACTAATTTATAGCACTTATCCTTCGTGTGTCCAACCTTACCATAGTGGTGACAAATCAGGTCTGATTTTTCCCTTTTCTTTGGAAGATTTTGGTAGGCTAAAAGGGCAGAAGACTCTGAGATGGGTAGAGCTGTATTTCTTGCCTTCCTTTGTCTTTCTTCTTGCAAAATCAGTGAAAAGGTCTTGTCTAATGAAGGTAAGGGACTAGTAAAATGATTTGCCCCCTCACAGAATCATAGCTATCATTTAAGCCCATTAAAAACATAAAAACATAATATCCTTGTTGGACCTCACCAACAGTTTTTAAGGCATCACAAGTGCACTTTCCACAAGAACAACAAGGAAGTGGTCTGTAACTGTGTAGTTCTTCCCAAATAGCATTAAGTTGTGTGAAGTAATCATTTAAAGAGAGGTGCCATTGAATAATGCTACTGAACTTGTGCTAGAGCTGATAAATTCGAGCTTCTTCAGGTTGAGCAAATATTTCTTTGAGTTTGTCCCAAACATGCTTAGCTGAGGTCATGAAAAATACATCAGAAGCAATATCCTTTGAAACAGAATTCAGGATCCAAGCCAATAAAATGTTGTTTCATCTGAGCCACAATACATATAAGGGATCTGACAACTCAGGAGTATTAATGGGCCCATCCAGGAAGCCTAGTTTGTTTTTGATTGAAATGGAGAGCAGAAATGACCTGCTCCAAGATATATAATTTAAACCAGTTAATGGGGGTGACATAATGACACTATTGGCATTGTCACTGTGATGTAGGAAGAATGGACTGCTTGGGTTCTCAGCAACGGAAATAGGAGAAGAGGAAGAGGAGGATGTCATGGCTTAAGAGATGAAATTTGTTTGCAAATTTAAGCAAACACAGTAGGACAAATAACTTGGCTCTGATACCATGTTAGAAGTGAAACAAGAATTGAAATGAAATTTAAATATAGAGAAAAACTTATTCTCATTTCCTTGACTTAAGTTTATACAAGGTTCTGCTACATATATATATATATATATATATATATATACATTACAGAAGGAAAACTAAAAGGATCAAAAGGAAGAGTCCTAAAGTAACTTTTTATTTTCTACTGTTTTACTAGAAATCTACTGCAGTCTATTTTTTTGACATTGCTTTTCATCACTTTATTTACTTTTGTGTGTAATTAGTGCAACCTTTAAGGTTGACTTGTCATGCCATGCTTTCCTTTTGTTGTTTTGCATTTCTGTGCCAGTGCTTTATACTTTTCATCTGTTGCATTGTGCTTTTCATCAACTTGCTCGTTGCATGGTGTTCTCTGCATGATGTGGTGTACTTGTGCAGTGTCTTCATGCTTCTTTCCCTTACATTCATTCTCTGTTTCGTGAGATCTTGGTCATGAACAACTTCTTTCACTAGTGAGGGTGAGCTACTCACAATGCACAATTTATTTGCAAGCGAAATCTTGTTGATGGGGCATCGATCCCACCTAGTTGGTCGAATTTATTATGAAGTTTTGTACCTATTAATGGAAGGTACCCTATTATTGGTAAGCCACAAGGACCTGGTAGCAATGGAGGTACTACAACCTTTCTTTGTTTCTTGATGGCCCATAGCAACCATAACACCGCAAATATACCGATCGAAACAGTGAGAGTTGAGCTAGAAAATATCTCTTCACCAGCATAAGACCTCCACCATCCCATTACAGAAGCTGCATTCGAGTATAAGGCGATGTGAAAAAAAAAAGTCAAAATTAGGAATACAACTTATGTAATGTGAGTTGGATCAAAGCATGGCCTAGAAGGGAAGGAGGAAGATAGAATGAGACTTATCAATGTTAAGCATTGATATTTCGTTTCTAAAAATTCATAGATTTATAAATAGATTTTATAAATGTGATTTTAAAAACTTATTGTGATTAAATTCAATATGTTAGATTTACTTCATATAAATAATATTTTACAATTTCATTTACCACAATAGTTGATAAGATCTCTTTGTGATTGAAATATTTCTCTTTTCAGATTGTATGGTTGACTATGCATTGGTGGATTAGTAGAACATAATTAATGTTTAACTTAATTGATGACGAATCAGGGAAAATCATTGATCAAGTACTTATAGAACGTCGTAAACAAATTTCGAGGATGAAAATTATACAAAAGTCTGCCCCTCTTCCTAGTTATTGCGAGCCTCGTTATGCGTGCCAAACCTCGATAGCATGTTTCTAAAGATATTAAGTGATTTCTAAAGTACGCCTAGTGTTTTAAATGCACTGAAAATATTTATATAGGGTATTTCCAGTGTTATTGAACTATGCTTGATTTTAAATAAGACAATTATAATATTTTTGAAGAGCTCCAAAAATATTATAATTGTAAGATATTATTTTAATATCATTTATTAAAATGATTTCAGTTATTTAAAATATTACGAGATTTAAATTGTGTTGAAAACTCTAATTAATTAAATGGTTTTATTCTTTTAAAGATATTAAATAAGATTTCATCATTTTATTAATGATGAAGGAATATTATTTTATAAACTAAAGTTTAGTTTAAATAATTTTCTACCTTAATTCTTCGCAGTGCTTTTAATTAAGTTAATGTTTAAGCATTTTCAAATTTGTGTTTTAATTCCCCACCATTAGATCGTCTTGTAGATCCGAAGATGAAGGGCCTAGATTAAATACCCAAGCCCCCTCTCTTTCTCCCTCACTTTTCCCTTCCCTCTCTCTCTCTCTCTCTTCCCTTCTTCGCACGGGGCAACACACTGGTTTATCACCCTTGTACCGCCGTACGCGGCCACCCAAGCCACCGCATTGCCACCAACGGCCTCCCCTCTCACCGGTGAACCCCTTCCATGGAACCCAAGCCACGGCAACCTCTCTTTCTCTCTCCCTCTTGCCCCTTTCCCAAAATGGGACTCACATGGCTTCACGACCACCGACGGCCTTAGCGCCGCGGTGCATCGGTTTTAGCCCCACCAAGCACCACCACCGGCCTCCCTCCTCCCTCAACCGCACACCCCCTCACTCTCTAGCACATGGGTTCCACCCATTTGACCTAGATCCGCCACCTCCAGCCACCGTGGCGCCACCCCAACGCCACCACAAGCTCCACCGCACCTTTCTCATCCCCTCCATGGCCAGCCATAACCAGCCAAGCTCCCCCTCCATTTCCATGCTTTGAGACACTTGGAAACCCATGGCTCCCTAGCCCAGCCACCATGAAGACCACCCTGAGCCTCCCTTGGCCTCCCCTAGCCTAGCCTGAGCCCAAACCGCCACTTTGCGTGGTAGACAGCCACTGTGCATGGCTAACCACCACCGTACATGGCTAGATAGGCCGTGTTACGCCCCTTGCCGCCACCATGAGGTCACCACGAGCACTTCCAAGACCACACCTAGCTATCCAAAAGCCTAAACAACCGCCATGTAAAGTGATTAGCCACCGTACATGGGTCAGCTGCCACGTACAATCCTTCTGATGTCATCGACTGAGACGATCAAAGAGCAACGTACGGGTTATCTCATCGATGATATAACCCTTTATCCCTCGTTATTTATGTTAAATGTTAATTGGTTGGTTGGTTAGGTTGTGGACTATGCTGTTAGTATTTGTGGAGTTTGTTGTGTAGTATGGGGATGTGATGTGTTGTGTATGTGAAGTGTTAGGCGTAGTTGAGAATTGTGTTGTGTAGTGTTGTGGACTGTGCTGTGAAGTGTGAATTGGGAAGAGTACACGTGGAGTGTACTCTGTGTGGCGTAGCGTGTGTGAAGAGAGTATACACAGAGTGTACTCCATGTAATAGAGTGATGCACCCTATGGCACGTATGTCGTAGTGGTAATGGGTCACAGTGTGTGTGAAAGGAGTATACATGGAGTGTACTCCATGAGGTGTAGCGATACACCGTATGGCATGTCGTAGAGATAAGGACGGTGGTGTTGTTGATGGGCGTAGAACGTGATGAGTAGTGTCGGGAACTGTGGAACAGTGTCCCGAAGTAACTATAATGTGACCTGTAGTCTGAGGTGACAGGTGTCACCGTGTTTGACTTATGGTTGAGAGTATGTGTGAAGTGACAGAACAAGTGTAAGAGTGCGCAGCGAAAGCATGACTGGGGAATGTCATGAAGTGACATGGTTGCTGGCAGTCGTGCTTATGATGGGTGAGGAGTTAGTGTAAGAATGACGTAGCAGGAATGTGAAGAGATGTCACGATGTGATAGGAGTACGTGAGGGACCGTACTCACAATGAGTTACGAGTTGGCGTAGAAATGACATAGCAGGATGTTAGGTGACGTGACAAGGTCACGGTGTAGCTTGGGAATAGTCTCGAGCTATATGACATGACGATAGAATGTAGTTGTGAACGTGGTCTTGTCGTGTTAAGTATTGGGATGAACTATCAAAAGGGATGGGTAGCATGAATAGTCATGCTAGCCGAGTTAAAGGAAGGTTGGTATCGGAGTATGGCGCTTGTCCCTATGAGCATGTGATCAACATGTTATATGTTGATCTTTGGTGATAAAGAGGTAAGGTATATGTATAATCTGGTGAGACACATGTGCCTGACGGATTCACCATATGTAATGGGAAATCTATCCTGACCATGGTTACAAGGTGCTTAAGCCTCAGAGTTGACTTAGAGTCGTGTGGCATGTATGGATGGGAATGAGGATTTAGTGTGGGCTAAGATGCATGGAGGCAGTGACAGGTGTATTGTCTAGGATTGGGATGCGTGATTCCATCAATCGAAATCATGCGTCGGAATGTGGTCAACAGGAAGAGTAAGACGAAGGTCTTAGTGTCTTAATCCTAAGGTGAATCACGGGTTCACTTTATTGGATGAGCACTCGAGGTAAGACCTTGAGTTGGAAGAGGTAGCGACCGTAAGTTGACCTCGAAGGTTTTAACATAGTAAAGGGCACGTAAAAGCATGAGATAGAAGGAGATTGCTCCCAGTGAAGTGTAGCTCTATTTCTGGTTTAAGTTGCTTATACATTAGATAGAGAATGACGTCAAGGTTATGTGTATGCATGTAGGTTGCCATCTGACACGCACATGAATGGATTGCATGATATGAAACTAGCATGGAGTCTAGGTAAGTATTATGTTCATGCTCTTCTAGAATTTTCTAAAATATACGAAAAGAAAACGAAACGCTTTTCCCTTACGATGCCTTACGAAACGACACGAAAGATGTTTTGCGAATGCATGCTAAGTGTTCAAAGGTATAAGTATGTAACGGCCCTCCTTGATAGCCTCTTTTTACGCACCCAAAAGTATTAATTGTACGCATGTGAATTGATGACTATACGCAGTATCTATTGTATATTTATGGATGCCATGAGAGATGATGTTTAAGCTCTTGCTTTTAAACGATGTTTTCCATGAACGAACTGCTAAATGAAAAGGACTGAAAAGGAAAGGATTGAAAGGACTAAACTAAAAGAAATGACTGAAATGAAATGAACGTTTAATGTATGAAAATACGTAACGGCCACATGAATGAATGGAAAGGGTACCAATGGACTAGGCAAATTACAATGCAGCGCTGGTAGTGCACCCAGTGCTGCCCCTAACGGAAAAGGGATTATCAACCCGTGGCCACAGGCGGAGTCCTAGTCCAAAAGACCACTAACCCCAACATACGGGGCGTAACAGTGTGTACCGGCCATTGAAAGTGATAAGAAAGAATGTATAAATGCATGAATGCATCACATTCTTTAAGAAATGAAGGTACTGACGAGAGAAACGTTTTATGAAAAGAAAGCCCCTTTTTAAAGAAAAAATCCCGTCCAGTGATGTTTTCAAATGAACACATGTATGCATGTATGTATGGTATGTATGGAATGATGAATGCATGAATGAAAACCTATGTTAGTATATTTTAACTGTATGAAATAATGCTTAGGAGTCATCGACTCATTTTAGTTTTATGCATGCCCTTCCCCCCACAGGAACCGAATGAGAAGTACACATCAAGATGGACAGAAGTCTAGGCATGAGCGTTTAATTGTATGAGAGGCCTTTTTACTTTAAAAATTAATTTTTTCTGTTGTAAACCTCTTTTATTCTCAACGCACATTTTATTTTATAACGTAGAGTCTTGCACCCTAGGTATGGAAGTAAAAAATTTTAAATCGAACGGTAATTCTCGTCATCCTTTCTAAAATCATTTTATAATGAGTCCCACCACAAGGACGGGCATTACACGCATCATCAAGCTGCCAAACGGATCCACTACCGTTGCTTCTCACGTTGGTGATGTCCATCTAACGCCTCATTTAATCCTTCGTCATGTTTTATGTGTTCCTGCTTTTACCTTCAATTTGATCTCTGCCAAATCCTTAACCCAACATTCTAATTGTTGATTAATTTTTTCTTCAATTCTTGTTATATTCAGGGCCTTTCATCTTGGATGACGATTGGAGTGGGGATGGTGTGTAACAGCTTGTATCACTTGCTATTGTCCAGACCAGAGCCTTCTCTCTTGCAATCGTTTTTCCACGGCTTATTTCCTTCAATATCTGTCAATCATACCTCCACATCAAAATTTAATCAGTTTATGTTATGCCATTATTGGCTTGGACGTAGTTCAATTACTAAGCATATCGTACATGATGTTAATCTTAATTTCAAATGCTCAGATCATTCTCAACTTACCTATGTTGTTTGTCCACTAGCAAAACAACTCAAAATTCCTTTTCCCAAATTAGAATCCAAAGCCACCAGACCATTTGTTGTTGTTTCGGTTGATATTTGGGGCCCCAACTCAACACAAGCTTATAATGGTGCAAAATATTTTCTCACCCTTGTGGATCAATTCACAAGATGCACTTGGATTTTCCTTCTTAAAAATAAAGCTGAAGCTCGAACCTCTCTAATCAATTTTTTTGCACACACACTGAGACCAAATTCAGCAGCCAAATTAGAATTCTTTGATCCAATAATGACGCCGAATTTTACATGCCACATTTCTATAATTCCAAAGGCGTCATCCACCAATTAACATGCATCGCCACACCTCAACAAAACGCCCTTGCCGAACGCAAGCACCACATCCTCAATGTGGCATGTGCACTCAAATTCCAATCCGGTTTACCCCTACAATATTGGTCTGATTTTATCACCACCGGATTTTGTGTATTCACTAGGACCTCTCTAGTTTCATGGAAATAAAAAAAACAGAACACCATTTCCAGGTCCTCCGCTGAATTGGAATATAGAGCAATGTCTACCATCATATGTGAACTCACTTGGATTCGATACTTACTCAGTGATATGCGCCTCCCCGTTGGCACTTCATCTACACTCTACTGCGACAATCAAGCTGCTCTGCATATTGCCGCAAACCCCGCATTTCATGAATGCACGAAGCACATCGAACTTGACTGCCATGTAGTTCGTGATAAGATCTCCGAAGGTCAAGTAAAAACTGCTCACGTCTTCTCCTCCTTCCAGTTAGCGGATTTGCTTACCAAGCCATTACACTCTCCTTCATTCAATCGATTATTGCTTATTGCTCAATATGGGAGTCATCAACATTTACTCTCCATCTTGCGGGGGGCTATTGAAGTTACAAGAGGAATATTGTCAAACACATACAAGACCACCAAATTGATGAATCATGAAGAAATTAAACTTATTTGATGAGCTACAAATACACATTGTTTATTTAATATTTCATTTACCAATTCTATGTAACTATAAATAGCCATTGTATATGACAGATCAATACACGGAATTATTCCTTCAACCACTCTGTGCGTCTCTATTATGCGCCTATGCATTCAGTTATTTGCATTCCGTTTGCGTGTGTACGAGTCAGTTGCATCATCTTCTTCCTTGCTTCTGCATCTTCCTCCTTGCTTCTGCATCATTCTTAATACCACATGAATGGAAAAACTTGGTACGTAGCATGTGCAAAGCAGATTCAAATATTGTGGTGCTCATTTTTGTTGGCTGGAATAATTGTTGGACTGGAGTTTTTACCAAGGCCGCCATTCGCGAAGTGCCAAAATTACGTAGAAAAATGTCAACAAACAAAACATTTGAAACTACTAAGAGATATCTTGTCTAGTTTATAACCTCGAGTATACAAAGTACTGGAGTGGACAAGTCAATACATCGTAATCTTGTTTTGTTCCCCATGCCTACACTAATTTGGACAGTGACGAATCCAAAAATTTATCTTTGGAGGGCGGATTATTATTAAAATGATAAAGAATTTGGTTATATATTCTCATAATAGATTGTGATACATATAATTAATACAAAAATATTATAACCATATAAACTTCAAGCACAAAAGATATTATCAACATATATATCTATCAATTAGAGACATATGACATACATTGACATATAGTAGTTTTCCTTCTTTAAAAAAAGAATCAAAATATTTGTCATGCATAAAAAAGATAAACTTTAAAAAATATAAGAAAAGTTTGATGAAGACTCAAAAGAAGAATAGAAATGGATTTCATACAGTTTATATATATATATATATATATATATAACTTTTGACTTTTAAAATTTTTAGAGCCAAAATTTTAAGTTTGCAAGAGAAGCTCAAATCTTTATTAGATTTTGCTATATTTAGAAAAATTATAAACTAGATTTTATACATTTATAAGTCATTTCTAGAAGATGATAAGATTATTATCTTATATATTTAGTATTTAGTATATATTTATAATAAGATTTTATATATTTAGTATTTAATTTATATTCCAATAGTCCATGACGGAGGGTTTATTTCAACATGAGATATGCTTCCTCAAAGTTTTATAATAACTCTATTCTAAAATAATCGATGCTAATGCTAAAATATGTTCTATAATCATTTATAAATTCTTGTTTCACCCGATAAATAGTCAGTATGAAAGTTAACACTTATAACTATCATTATAACTTTATCTACTTTATGTGAATTACTTATTTGAATCATGCTACTCGCAAGTGGCCTAGGGTGTTTGAATTACTTAGGTGATGTTGCCCTTGACGACGAATACCACAGAACGCTCCAAGAGTTTATGGCGGGCACGAGAAATACTCCCCAGACTCCTGGTATAAGTAGCAACTCCCAGATATGAGAAACGCTCCTGATCCCTAGACCCACTCACTTATTTAAAAAATTCTAAAAGACGATACTAACTTTAGCATCGAAGACTCCCCGACCCCAAGGCCATTCTTTCCTAGTTGCCTTCTTCTCTATTTTCGCATCGCAGGCTCAGTTCTGAAGACCTGAGCTACTAGAACTAGGCCCGAAGGCATACAAAACACAACGTTAACAGTGGCGCCGTCTATGGGATCTTTGTAGAATCTTGCGTGTACTTCGTATGCCTGTGACAACCCGTTCCAGACAACTCGGAAGCTCACCAATAGTGCTAATGAACATGGAAGCTAGGGGTGAGCGCAGTGTGCCCTGCGTCTATGGCAACGAAATGACACTTGAGGCGTAATCGCCATGCAGTAACTCCTCGTCGAGCACCTGGACGTATTTGCTTGGAGCCACAAGGACATGCCCATAATAGCCCCTGAAATCATACAACACAGCCTTAACGTAGATCCTAAGGCCAAAGGAGTGAGGCAGAAATGTCGAAGTGTGAGTGCAGAAAAGAACGTCGCCATAGCTGAGGAAGTGGACCGCCTGGTAGCTGCTGGATTCATTCGTAAGGCCCACTATCCTTTATGTTGTCCAATGTAGTACTTGTAAAAAAGTCAAGTGACAAATGGAGGATGTGCGTTGACTTCACTAACCTCAATAAAGCCTGCCCGAAGGACAGATTCCCACTTCCCCTCATTGATATAATTGTTAACTCCACGGTAGGTCACCGTATGCTCATCTTCATGGATGCTTACCCTGGGTATAACAAGATTCGTATGAACCCCGAAGATGAGGGGAAGACCTCCTTCATCACTAATCGGGGCCTGTATTGTTACACGACAATGCTTTTTGGGCTAAAGAACGCGGCGCCATCTACCAGCGGCTGGTAGGAAAAAACACGAAGGTCTATGTGGACGACCTATTGGTTAAGAGTGGGACTCCGAAACAACACTAGAACGACTTAAGGGAGGCTTTCACAATACTGAGGTAGTACCAGGTGAAGTGCGCCTTTGGCGTAGGATTAGGAAAATTCCTAGGATTCATGGTGTTGGACGAGGAATCGAAGCCAACTCTGGAAAGGTGGAGGCCATCCTCTACATGGCCCCACCCCGAAGCATAAATGAGGTACAAAGGCTGGCTGGCCGAGTGGCAGCTCTCAACACATGGGTGTCAAGACCCACCAACAAGTGCCTGCCTTTCTTCAAGGTTCTGCGAAAGGCACATGTATGGGACGACGAGTGCGACGTGGCATTCCGAAGCTCTCAAGAAATACCTCACGAGCGCACCGCTCCTCAGCTAGCCCAAGTGTGGCGAGATGTAGATCCTATACCTGGCAGTCTCTTCAGCATTAGTGCACGAAGAGGATGGAGTCCAGAGGTCGGTCTACTACATCAGCCGAGCATATCATGGAGCTAAAGCTAGCTACCTCTGCATAGAGCAACTGACCTTTACACTGGTGGTAATCACCTGCAAGCTACACTCGTACTTCCAAGTTCACCCGGTAAGGGTCCTCACAAAAACCCCTCTTAGAAAGATCCTACAAAGACCAGACATTTCAGGCCGACTCGTGAATTGGGAAGTAGAGCCGAGCCAGTCCAACATCGACTATGCACCACAGAACACCATCAAGGGGCAAGTGCTAGTAGACTTCGTTGCTAAGTTTATTGGTTTCCCGGTAGAGAACAATCATGCACCTCCCATGACGCCTTGGCAAGTTTTCATGGATGGCTCATCTTGCTGGGCTGGAGAGGGAGTGGGGGTGCATATCGTTACATCCAATCACTGCCACCAATCGCTCAGGCTCCTACTGGCTCTGAGACTCCCTAGGAAATGAGCTGTCGGACCCCTGAAATGTTGAACATCTACGAAAATTTTATTACTAAGCAAGCTTAGTTGTTGTTAGTTCATGTTTCCGTGCATACACTGCAAATCCAAATAAAAGAAGTGTTGTATTTCAATGTCAAATTTCAGGGACATAACGAAATCTCCATCAATGAGCTCAACATCAACGTAATCTTCATCAGCAACTTATCTACCCACAAGGCGAAAGGGATGAGTGTAATGCTTAAGGCTGCTCTATCCCTCTTGTGGAGGAGTGCAGGTCGGCCCTCAGCCACCCTAACACAATAACGTACCACTCATAGGGTCGAAAATGTAGGGTGAGCCAAAGGCCACTTTGTCCCTCCCACGACGGAGAGCAGGTCCAGCCCCGAGGCCACCCGAAAAGCTTACTCCGACCTTTGCCACAAAGAAATGTGGGATCGGCGCTAGTCTGACCTAAACTTACCATTGCCTGCGATGTCAACAGCGGGAGCAAGTTCTGTCCCAAGCAGCTCGAACAACCTACCTCCCCACGAAGGAAGATGGGTGAGTAAGAGGCTCAACCTCCTTGCCCGAGAGATGAGGACCAACTTGCCCCGACCCTCATCACTATGAAGGAGCAAACCAGCCATATTGTTGTCCGAATTACCTCACCGGCGGGTACCAAAGGGATGGGTGTAATGCCTAAGGCTACTTTATCCCTCCCGCGGTGGAGTGTGGATCAGTCTTCAGTTACCAAAAGGGAAAGATCTACCTTCCTCGTAAGCATCAACATGCGGGAATGGGTCCAACAGTAGACCGCTCAAACAACTTACCTTCCCGCAAACCAAGGAGATAGGTCCAGCCAAAGGTCACCTTGTCTCCTCACAATAGAGAGCGAGACCAGCCCCACAGCTACCCGAATAACTTACCCAAACCTCCGTTGTGACGAAGTGTGTGATCAGTGACAGCCTAGCTCAAACTTATCCTTCCCTGCAGTGTCAACGGGCAGGAACGGGTCTAGTAATAGATTGTCCGAACAACCTACCTCCCATTGGGAACAAAGGGACTAGTTAAGCCAAAGACCGCCTTGTCCCTCCCTCGAAGGAGGGTGGGCCCAGCCCTGAGGCTGACTGAATACTTGCCCCGACCCGCATAGTGGCAAAGGAGCAGACTAGCCACATCGTTGTTTGTATTACCTCCTAGGAGGAAAAAGAGGTAGTTTGGCTTGACGTATTCCGACCTCTCCCTGACAAAGAGCGGGCCAAGTCCTTCGACCAGCCGAATATTGCACCAAGGAACACAGACATCAACAAATCGCGTCACAGGCCAGAGGGTCCAAATTTGTGAAGTCTAGCTCCTAAAAAACTAAGGATAAAATTATGATGACATTCTTATCTTCCAATAAGGGATTAAATACACAACGGCAACGAATGGTAGTGGGTCCATTTCCTAACTACCCAGACAACTTACCTCCCCATAGACCAAGGTAATGGGTCAAGTCAAAGGTTGCCTTGCCTCCTTGCGACAAGGAGCGGGATTAGCCCCACAACTATCTGAATAACATACACCGGCCCCCAATGTAGCAAAAAGCAGACCAGATTATGTATATTCAACTACTTAGCCACAATGCCACTCAAAGGGGCATAAAGGCAGGTTAGCAAGATGCCTCCTGGTCTCTCCCCCGAGGAGGCAACCAGAATTCCCCTGGCATGGGTTAACTCTTAGGGGGGGATTCCCATCCCTTGAGGCCAACATCAGCGGATGAAGGCCAACGAACACTAACAACAATTCTCTTCTTTTCTTCCAATTACATGCTGAAATAAAGCATAACAATGAAAAAAGGAAGAACGGAGGGACTAGGCGAGGTAAAGTGCATCTAAGAGAGACGGGAAAAAGGAGGAAATCAGCGTAAAGGAAAAATCGAGAGACATCGACCCAGTCAAATAGTGTCGCTAAAGGCCCCAAGAGGATGACTACCAAACAAGGGCAAATGAGGATATTGCAAGAGAGTCATCAGCCGGAGGGGTTGCCAGGAACAGGTTAGACACTGTTGGGGTGGTCCACAAAGCTCTGTATACCGGCAATCCCCCCTACCTAACGCCAAACTCGTAATTTCTTGCGACAAAAACCCTAGGTCAACCATAAAAAAAAGGAAAAAAGAAGAGGAAGAAGGAAACAACTGAGAAAAATATACAAAGACAAGTAGCCTGGTACGACAAAATATAAGGTAGTCTTATTAATGGTCACAAGTTACAACATGAAGCCGTAGAGTTACAAAGAAAAAGTTACAGCATGAAGCTGCAGAGTTACGAAGAACAAGTTATGACATGAAGCCGCAGAGGTACAAAGAAAAAATTACAACATGAAGCCACAGACTTACGAAGAATAAGTTACAACATGAAGCCGCAGACTAACAAAGAGCCAGTTTCAAGGTAAAGTGGTAAATTACAATGGCCAACAACATAAGTCAACCAAATACAACGGAGAGTTGTGAAGGTGCAACAACCCAAAGCCCGATCTGATCATATTAGTAGAAGGGGAGGACAAAGATCTCCGTCACATCGATGTACCGATAACACCTGAGGTTACCTCTTAGAAAATCAACAAGGATGTAGTGAGGTAATTAATTGAGCTATATGATGACAATAACCGTCAAGCTCCCACCAAGAGTCGCTCGCTTGCTGAGGAGGGGCATGAGGAATTGTTGGAAGAGGTGAAGATAGGAGGGTGAGATGACGATAAGGGTAATCTTGGGGGCATGAGAAGAGGCATCTTGTGAAAATGAAGGTTCGAGGCGAGATTGGGAAGGAAAAAAGGATATGAAGAAAGAGAATGCATTTCTATATGAAGAAGGTGAGGTTGAGCTTTGGAAGAGGAGGCTTGAAGCCAGAGTCTCAATTAGCAGAGAAGAGCAAGTCCCATCAGAGGAGTCGCATGGAGTGCAGTTGAGGAGAAGCAACCATCAGCGGGTGGGATTGTTCCCGACAAAGTTACCCCTTAGAGTGCTCGACATTAAATCCCTCCTGAGGAGAGCAGCTCACCCAAAGGACACTTCATGCTGAGGAAACTCCCACATACGAAGAGCCCTCAGATTACATTGGGAATTCTGGAGGATATGAGTCTTCATTTCTTCCAAGCCATCATTTTTACCAAGGTACCAGGCATCATCACGAACACCATAGACATAAGATAGCTCCTCCCGCATACCCTGGATGGTGGCATCATGGTCCTCCAAAAAGCACCCTGCTTCAACTTGATTAGTCTCAAAATCCTTCCTCCAAATCCTTTCCTCTTCCAGGGCCTTTCTCTTGTTTTCTAGGGACAAGGAAGCCTCCTGTTGACATTCGTCAAGAGACCATTGTAGCCCCTCCCTTGCCTCAGAGGTAAGCATTACCTCGAGACAAAGAATGCCAACCTCATCTTGGGACTTCAATAATCAACGAAGGCCTCCACAACCTCTTTTCTCTTCTTCCGCTCCTCCGTGGCACGGCGTATAGCCAGCTGTGCAAGTGAATGAAGTGCTATATTCTGGTTCCCCATCTCCTCTCAGTCGGCCACAATGAACTCTACCAGATG
Organism: Juglans microcarpa x Juglans regia; assembly: GCF_004785595.1. Lineage (NCBI taxonomy): Eukaryota > Viridiplantae > Streptophyta > Magnoliopsida > Fagales > Juglandaceae > Juglans > Juglans microcarpa x Juglans regia. The sequence goes on from NC_054604.1 coordinate 19,731,369, forward strand.
CTCGAAACCCTGCCACATAAGTCTAGGTCAAAATCAAAAGAAGGAAATGAAGAAGAAGTGTAGAGATTTTGCAAGTGAAGATCTTACCCCCAGCAAAGAGCCTCTTAAGCCAGCTATCCATCTTACGGATGCGGTCCGCATTGCTTGCCCCAGTCGTTAGTCGAACTCCTCTTCTGCAACAAGTGCTGCAGACGCCAAGACTACCTCAGCCACATGAAGGCTTGCCATCGCCTCCTCAGCTTAAGCAACAGTGCTTGCCACTTCATCGCCAACAGAATCAACCTCGACCTCTGGAGAATGTGGTAGAGGGGACTCCATGATGGAAATCCGCTCAGGAGACCCCTCGTCCTCATCAAAATGCTCCACGAGTGGGGGTGAAGGAGCCTGCTCGGGAGTCGTGCCAAGGGGCAAGGCGACTACTGAAGACCCCCTCGCCACCAAATGGCTTGATGGGGTAATAGGAACAGTTTCAGTAGCAGACCTGGGGACCAGAGGCTCAGGTTTAAGATTCGCGATAATTCCTCCAGACAACAGCACGACACGTGGAAAGTCCATGATCATCATCATCTTTTTAGGTGACAACGGCTCGTGTCGAATAATGAGCACCTTCGTAGAAGGACCTCCGAGATGTGACCTCCAAGACATGACCTCCCTTAGCGGGAAGTCTACATCAGAGAGAAAATTGGCTGGGGTGGGGCCAAATACCGACAAAGGGTGTCCTCGGCCAGTAGGGACACTAAACAATTGTCGTCAAGATGGACCTTCACCCAAGCACAGATGACTTCGATCCGGAGCATCTCGTCCAAGGTCGTAGAGGGACGACAACCCTTATCACTGCCCATGACCTCCATACTGCATGAACAGGGAATAAGTGTTGATTGGCCATCCTGATAGGGAGCTCCCATCCCTTGCCAAACAGAAAGAAGAACTAACGACCCCACCCCCTCATGATGGTATGTTGTGGCTCTAGCCGAACCAATGCTTGGACTAGTTTGAAGTCGTAGGTGTGATGGCCTCGCCTCAGAATATTGTGGGTCGTCAGCCCTGACCTCCTCTAACGCGTGATGCCAGATGACGCATCACAACATAAGGATCCTCCATGCACTAGGTGGGAGTTCGGCAGGCACCAACTCGAGGAAACCTAGCACTTCTTGCACTGGACGACAGAAGGGCAGCCTGAGGCAACAAGAGAACATGGTGGGGTACACCACAACCATGGAAGCATAACCCTCAGAATCTACAGCCCATTTGGTAGGAGGAGGCACTCGAGTTCCGTCTTTGGAGGAACCCTATAGGTTTCCCTTGACGACTCCAACTCATCGGAAGTGACCTCTGAGCGCCACGAGAAACCAACAAACTCCTCTAGAGCGGTGTCGCCCTGACCATCGACGGCACAAGTAGTGTTGGAAGGTCTAGCCACTCAGGTAGGATGCAAGGATTTCTCAGAAGCCGTTATCAACCAGAAGGAAATAAGAGAAATCAGAGGGAACAATATAAGGAGAAGTGTTTGAAAGCGAAAAAAGAACACAGGATATCCAGCAAAAGAGGGAATGGACAAAGTAATCTTTGCTAAAGGAGGAAGGGGGTCTTATATAGGCAAGCTTGATGGTTGACATCTCGAGGTAGCAGGAACCCACGCACCCCACTGAGTACTAGAATCCCACGATTGCCGCGATTCCAACATATCGTATCCAATGATGTGACGTGGAAATAAATAATTGCCTGAAGCACGTAATGACTAAAGGCCTGAAGGGGTACCTTTTAATGTGGAATAGAAATATCAAAATACATCCCTGCAAGCTGGAGACAAACTGTTGCAAGATATAGAGTAAAGACAAAAAAGGACATTCAAACATAGTTGGGGGATAAGAGTGCAACAGGTGAGTGCCAAGAAGTCTGCAACCCCTATCCCGGAAAAGAAAAGGCTGCGTAGTCACAAGTGCAAAGGTTGATTAACCAGAGGAGGAAATGTAGAATTTCCCTTGAATATGTTCGAGAGGAATTGGCAGGGTAACTATAAGGGGGTTTTCCCCACTTCACAAGCCCACTGACCTTTAACCTGATACCCAACCTCAGGGTCCAAACTTACCCATGAAGTAAGGTGCCTACAAGGACAAGTAAAAAATGATGGCTGATGGGACGGACAAGCATGACGTTGCTCAGCCACACTTCGATCATGGGGACTTGTATAGGGTTGAAGGGGAAAGATGGAGAACCCTTGATCCTCTTGACATCGAACATCGATAGATCATCAAAGATAAATCAAATCAGCGAATCGCGCTACATTAATGGCACAACCACCCGAGCTACACGCCACATTAATGACGCAAGTCCTCGGGATCAAATCTGGTTTGGCAAGAGGTTTGAGACATTCTTTCTAGCATGTTGGTTCATACTCCACGGGTTCGACTTCAGAAGTTAATAATCTTACCAAAGATTTAGACACCGCACGCCAAGAAATTGAGCAGATGAAGTCGAGCCAGCAAGAGTTGGAATCTCTCTTATCACGTTTCCAGGAGTGACAAAGAGACCAAGAGGAAAGAATACGCATTGAAGCTAAAGAACAAGTCCAGAGGGAGACGCTAGTTCAGATGGAATGTGTTATGTCACTGTAGTAGGATCGCATTAGGCGAGAAAAGAAGAAGAAATAAACCTATTACTATTCAAAACTTTTGTTTTCTAATTTTGAAACTCTATAAAATATTTTTATTAGATGACGCTATTAGTGGCAAAGTTTGACACAATTTGTATACTTTTAATTTTACGAAATTATTAGTTCTGATCAGTATGTTTAGATGTAAAGAAAAAATGTTCAAACATAATTACATCGACGTTCGATAAATAAGTTCGAATGTAAGGCACTATGTTCGAACGTATACACTCCACAAACGTTCAAACTTATTCAGTTAATGTTCGAATGACTAAAAACGATACGTTCAAACAGATTGATTAACCATCTGAACGTTAACTCTTTGACATTCGAATAATTTCCCATTAACGTGGGAATGTGACATTCAAACGTCGCAACACAAACGTTCGCACGTGTCTAAGTTTGAATGTAAAAATAGAACATTATCATTCGCATGCTAATCAGTCAGGCAAACGTTCAAATGTTATTCAGTATGTGCAAATTTTACTTTCTGTGATGCAATTTGACTGCCATAAAAACTTTTCACGTCCAAATGTTATATCTCACGTAAGACTTCCAACTCTCATAAAAAAATCTTTTAGTGACGGTTGTACAATTAACTGTCACAAAATACTTTATGTGATGCCTTTTTGGTGACGGCTGTGGTGACTGTCTCAAACCGTCACAAAAAATTTTGTGACGGTTTTCTTATTGTTTGTGACGGTTTTGCCCATCACAATAGATAAAATTTGTTGTAGTGGGGTGAGGTAGAAGAATAGAATGATGAAGGACACAAAGATGGACCAGAAGGTGATTTTAGATTTTTAATGTTTCTGACTTTCTGTTCCTATTTCCCCTAATTTTGATTAATGATTATACATATATATTATTTTTTTGGTCTTTATTTGGTAAGACGTTTATTTAGGTAAAGAGTTTGGAAGGTACAGTTGTTAATCGAATTCTCTCTCTTTGCTATTTCTTAATTAGTTTTGTTTTTTGTTTTTTTTCTTAATTCTTTGTTACAATGGTATGAGAACTTGAGAGGTGGTTGGTAGTTGAAGTTTTCACCGATCCCTTCCTTTCAAGCTCTTTTTTCTTTCTTTTTTTTGTTGTTATGTTTATCTCATAATTTAAATATACACTAATTTTTATAGGTACATTACAACAATTAGATATTGTTCTTATTTAAGCTGTTTTTGAAAAAAAAAAAAAGAGGTGCGTAAAGGATATGCATCTTCTAAGGGTTTTGACGGGTAAATATGCAATGAACTGTTGTTTGGCTAATCTTCTCTCCCTTTTTTTTTGTCAATTTCTTCTCCACTCTCTTTCACTCTACCTCTTACCTTTCACCTCCTCATCGAAAACCCAACCCCTCACCCTAAGGCCTTAACAGTTGTAACCCACCCCTCCTTTTTTTGCAATCAACCGCATCCGCTAAGCTTTCCCATGTTCCTTTTTTCACCCACAATTTCCCTTATTTTTCTTTACTTCCCATGATACTTTGAAGGCTACAATCAAAACATTTGATTCACCCACTATTCACACACCTCCCCCACCGAAACAACTATCCTTCCTTCAACCCATAGTGATTGTCATCCACCCTACTTCTTTGAACCCTCTGTTGTCTCTCTTTGCTAGGACTTTCAAGCTTTCCATACATATCTAGGACATGAAACTAGAAGCGATGGCAACTACCTTAGCTTGGTTTTCTACATAACACTATACTATGCCCTTATAATTTGGATTGTCTAAATAATCACATTATTGGCTTGGGACACAGGAGGAACGTACCCTCTAGTCTTCAAAAACCCTTTCGAGTTATAGGGATGAGGAGGCCATGATCGACTTGGGATGCTGAGAGGATGTGCCCCTGGCACAGATCTTCATAAATCCTTATAGTTTGCGATTGACTTGGGATGATGTGCATATACTCCTTGGCTCCAATCTTCATAAATCTTTCTGAGTCATGGGATGTGGTGTCCACCGATTGAGAAATTCACCTCAAACTTGATGCGAGAGATGGCGTATAGTTTTATGGGCCATGGTTCGGCAACCAAGTACTACGAGTGAATAGTAACAGACGAAATCGGCCGCTAGAGTCAAGAACTGGCCAAAACCATTGGAGAACAAGTTAGTCAGTGGTCAAAAACCTTAGAAACCGAAGTCAGTCGATTCTAGTTTGAATCATGTTCGAACCAATTAATTGATAGATATAATATATTATTTATTTTATTCTTATATAAAATGAAGCCATTTAACTTAATTCAGCTAACGGTATCATTTTATAACTACGTTTTAGGAAAAAATAGTAACAAAGGATTATGTTTGGTTTAATACACCAAACATGTTTTATGTTAGGGCCTCATAACCCTGACCCCCTCCCTTCCCTCTTATTCATCAATAATTCTCTCTCCTATCTCACGTTGTCTCGTCTCTCACTGCATCCGTGCATCGTGCCTCACTGCCTCTCTCCTCTCTCAAGCCATTCAGCCTCTCCTTCTGCCAGCATCCACTTTGACAAACCGTCTAAGCTCTCTCACTCATCTCTTCTCTATTCACCTCTGTCTATGATTCCACCTATCTCGCTCTCATCTCTCAAAGTTCTCACAGTCTATTCTTGGTCCTTTTACACCGGTGGCCTACCGATGATCATTTATCCCTACATCTCCCCTAAAATTGATTTCCCTGCACCCCTACAACCTATTCCACACAATCGGTAATATATACTATATATGAGGCTCTGTTTTGATGTTTAATAATTAATTTTTCTATTATTTGATGTTTAACTTGTTTATTTGTGTATGTACAAGCATTATAAAATTTTTGGAGCACATTTTTAAGACTATGAACAGTAAACCGAGAGTTATTTCCCATTGTGAGGGTGCTACATGCTTGGTTTAGTATTTTGTTTTTGCATGAAAAAAATTTATTATTGTTAATTTATTATGTTCTAATTGTGTTGTGAAATTGTTTTGATGTAAATTATGGAAGGATGAGTAAACTAAAATCTAGATTACAGTCTTAGATATGTGATATTACCATGTTGCAAACAAGCTACAATGTAGTTGTGTTAGGCGGTATTCTGTTTTGTTTTCTTCTTTCTTTTTTTAGTTTTTTGTGTTTCATAATTATTTATGTAATTAACATGTTAGATGGGCTCTTTGTCTACTACAATTGATGTTGATTCAAATGAACTGACCATTAACTTAACAGATGATTTGTGAGATACCCAAACATCAGGACCCTTGAGTGCCCTTACCAATTGTACTTGTCTACTTCCTAAGAAACGGAAGAGTATGGATCTGTCAGTTGTTTGGGATCATTTTATGAAGGTGAAGGGTTGTCATGTAGATGAGCATATGGTTAAGTGAAATTATTGTGGCTGGATGTACGCTTGCCACTCAAGGAGGATCAAATCTTCAACCATGCAAAATGATTTGCCTTCATGTCCCAGAAATCCTCATAAACATGGGCCTTTGGATAGGTACCAAAAAATATTAGTGGGTGAGGCAACACCCAAGGAGGGGGTTGGAGATAGTGATGGTAATACGATGAGGAATCTTGTAACTCATAAGTATAGTGAAGAGGTTGTGAGGTTGTCTATTCACAAGATGGTAATTACATATGAGTAGCCATTTAGAATTGTTGAAAGAGTCTTACAAGTCACATATCTTGGCTCTCAAAGATCTTGAATCAATCTCTAATAGAAATTAGCTGAATATGTGTTATGCCGTAAAAGAAGTTGTTGAAAACTAATGAAAGAAACAATTCCCCTTTTACCAATTGCAAAATAAAATATAATGAAAGGGCTTGAGGTTCTAATAGTAGAATTCCAATATGAACATTACAATACAAAATGCATGCCCATAGAAATCTTTGTTTATTATAAAACCACGTTAGTTAGTAGCAAAATAAGAAGAAAAGGAATTGCCAAACTAAGATTTTATTCATAGGCCAATAATTGTGCAAATTTGGATACAAAGAGTATAAATATAAGCCTATTTGCATCACAACTATATAGTATAGGAAGTGAAAACCATCACAACCTCATTGGTTATTGTGCATATAGAGGATTCATACATTGTATTGGTATGAAAAGCAACGAAGTGTATTTCTCACATTGTACTATTCTGTGTAAAGCTCAGATTTGGACAACCTTGGAGTTGGAATTGCAATTGTTGGATTCTTCTTCTTTGTAACCACACCATAAGTGTCTGAAACATCAATCTCTGAACCTTGTGGCAATTTCCATTCGAAGGAGTGCAAAAATGAAGCCAGGATGTATTTGAGTGTCCTTTCCCCTAGTGTAAGACCCGCGCATATTCTTCTTCCTGACCCAAATGGAAAATATTTAAAATTGTTGCCAGAATAATCTACTCTACCATAACCATCATTTAGAAACCTCTCAGGTATGAATTCCAATGGATTGTCCCAATACTTTGAGTTCCTTTGTATAGCCCAAACATTCACGAAAATACTAGAACCTTTGGGTACATGGTACCCTCCAATGATGCTAGATTCACTTGGAGTTCGAGGTACTAGGAAAGGAAAAGGTGGGTGCAGACGAAACGTCTCTTTAATTACAGCATCTAAATACTGTAATTTGGGCAAATGGAATTCTTCGACTAAGTTATCCACCCCCACGATTTCTGTTAATTCTTCATGGACTTTTCTCATTATCTCCGAATGTTTCATCAGCCTTGCCATCACCCATTCCAACATTGTCGTTGTGGTGTCGGATGCACCAACCACTATGTCCTATTTAAACATGAGTAAGGTGATCCGTGATCAGTTTGAAAATTGAAAAACAAAAATAAAATAAAATAAAATGTAATTGATGTCTAAGAGTTAGCTAAAGATATAAATGGCCAACTTCAATTCGGCTCGAAAGTATTGAGACACAAAAGTAGAAAAGTGGACAAATACATACCACAAGCACGGCCTTGAGTTGGGTCATGCTAATCGAATATGCACCATTGTTCTGCTCCCTTATTTCCAAGAGAACTTGCAAAAAGTCCTTTCGTCCTGTCTTTGTCTTTCCCTCTTCCTTGGCCTTGGCCAAACTCTTCATCTGTTTGTCAATGACATAATCAAGTACTCGGTCAATGCTTTGGGAAATCCCCTTTACTTCCCTTTCTATCCCTTGTAAATCAAAACTTGCTAATGCGGGGAAAAGGTCCGAAACATTTGGCTTTGCGAGTAGCAACATTAAATTTGAAAACATATTCTTAAAGTCAGCTCCAAACTTGGCCCCTTCCTCACCTTGTAGCGTGCCGCCCCACAACATGTTCATGATGGCATTTATCGCCGTCACAAATGCCAGTTCTCCTAAATCTACTTGGGTACCTATTTTTTCATACACATTTTTAATGGTGTTCCTTACCTCTTCTCTTCGTAAAGTGAAGGTAGTATCAAGATTTGATGCACTAAGCATCTCTCTCACAAACATCTTTCGCAACATCTTCCAGTTTGGACCATTCGGGGAAAAAGCAATATCGGCTCCCCCATATGTGATCGCAAGTATAGCTTTGTTCACATCACGGTTGGAGAATAATGCATCTTGGTCACGAACAACTTCTTTTACTAGTGAGGGGGAGCTAATCACAATGCACAACTTATTTGCAAACCAAACCTTATAGATGGGGCCGTAGATCCCACACAATTGCTCAAATTTTATATGAAGTTCTGTACCTATAAACGGAAGGTACCCGACTATTGGCAAGCCACGAGGACCTGGTGGCAATGGAGGTACTGCGGCCTTTCTTTGTTTCTTGATGGCCCAGAGCAACCATAACATAGCAAAAATACCGATCAAAACAGTGAGAGTTGAACTAGAAAACCTCTCGTCACCAGCATAAGACCTCCACGATCCCATCGCAGAAGCTGCATTCAAATGTAGGTCGATGTGAAAAAAAAAAGGGTCAAAATAAGGAATATGTATTTTATGTGAGTTGTGTTGAAGCATCTCCTGGAAGGCAAGGAGGAAGATAGAATGAGACTTATCAGTGTTAAGCACAGATAATTTACTTAGAACTTTGTTTCAAATTTTAGTAACCTAGACTACGTTTACAATGTAATTTTTTTTTTAATTAACTTTGAAATATTTTGAATGTTCAGAAGAGCTGGACTTGAAGTGATAATATGGGTCTCTTGGGTTGAGTTCGTGTTTGCTCAAATCTTTTTTTTTTTCTTTTGTGCTATATATAATGATTTTGACGATCTTAATTAATCTGTGCTTTTTATTATCTTAACATGCATGACTCATTATATCAAATTGGTGGTGTGTGTGTATACTTATATATGTGTGTGCGCGCGCACTGTAACCACTTGTATAATTCGTTTAATAAAATGATCATGCACCTAAAAAAGAAATTATTATATATGTTGAATTAACACAAACAAACTTTATCAATCCGTTTTGCTTTAATTAATTTAAATGGATTAAATTGAAATAATTTATATCTTATAAACTTTTTAACTTGTATCAAAGTATATGTATTCAAAACTAGATTAGTAACAAAATCAATTTGAAAATTGCATTGATACCCATAGCCATAATTAATACACATTTCCATCTTCTCAACATTTATCTAGATATCCAAGGAAAATGGACTTTTGATCTCATAAAATTCATCTACATAAACAAATACATAACAAATCATATTCCATGAATCATTTCCAAAATTTATTATTGACACTAAACCACTGAAAGTAAAAAAAAAAAAAGAAAAATACTAAGGTGGTCTTAGAGCTTTATTTAATAATTTAAAGAATATTGTTTAATTAGACAGATTTTGCAAGTTAAGAAAGTTGACACGCATTACGGTTTCGTTTGAATACTGGCTCGTTTGTTTTCAGAGATAAGATGAGATGGGATTAAAGTTAAAAAATTGAATAAAATATTGTTAGAATATATTTTTAATATTATTTTTGTTTTGGGATTTAAAAAAATTGAATTACTTATATTATTTTGTGTGGAAATTTAAGAAAATTGTAATGATGAAGTGAGATGAGATGAGATGAGATGAGATATTTTTTGAAAACAAACAAGGCCTTAGATGATCGGTGAATATTTTAGATGATTTATTAAGAGTATTTTAGATGATCTGTGAATAATAATGACAATAATAATAAAACGTACAATAGTGAATAGTTTATAAATAATAATAGTATTGAAATAGTATGAGAAACTGTGAAAGAGCAGTAATAGGGCCATGACGTGATGTTTTTGGCGGGACTTATATATACATATGATAAGAAAAATTTTTTACTGTCCATCGCATTATTCACATATTTTTATCGTCAGTGATTGTGAAAAGATATTGAAAGTCACGATAATTAATAGAGTATTATAAGTGAGGATACAAAATGTAAACAGTACAATAACATAAGAAAACAAGCAAAAAGATATTAGAAATGAGATTTGAGGAAATAGTTTTAGAATTCATAAATGAAGAGACTTACAAGTTGGAACTTTGGATGAAAGTCACTTACAAGTTAGAATTCATTCTGCTGTACTTATGTTTCAGCACGCCTTCTTATATAGAGCCTGAAGTCTTGAATTAAAAGTCTCTATTCAACACTCTTAAATAAGAAGATTATTATAATGTCTTGGTCAATGGATCGATGAAGAACTTTAAGTCATAATAAAAATATAATAAAAATGCATGCAAGAGTTTTTGTCTGTGCTGGGAATTGTTGCATAAATTCTCTCTTCATGGTTTGAGGTTACGTTTGGATGTTAAAGTGAATTGTTAGAATATTATTTTTTAATATTATTATTATTTTAAAATTTAAAAAAATTGAATTATTTATTATATTTTATGTTAAAATTTAAAAAAATTATAATAATAAATTGATAGGAATTAAGCATCCAAAAAAAGCCAATAATATTCATCACGTGTTTTTTCAATGTGCTGATGTGATGAGGCGAGACTGCATGCATGCTCTACGTCTCTATTCGTGGTCTGGCGCCACACATAATTTCACCTGATAATCATTTATAAGCATGCGTGAAGCCGATTGAAATGACAGTACTGCATAAATTCAATCCACGTGAATGGAAAAACTTGGCAGCACGTGCGCAGCTGATAGAAGTATTGTGGTGTTTAATTTTGTGAATCATTTTACGCAACAGCCTATAGTCATATATTAATTATTTTTTTTTAACCGCAGCATATAAAGTGTGCTGCCGCTATAGACTGTTACGAATAATTTTACTATTTTTGTAGGCTGGAATAATTGTTGGACTGGATTTTTTATCAAGGCCGCCGTTGACGATATCTTGGTCAATGGATCGATGAGGAACGTTAAGTCATAATAAAAATATAATAAAAATGCTAGCTTTCAATATTGCATGGGAGAGTTTTTGTCTGTGCTGGGAGTTGTTGCATAAAACGTGGCAGTATGTGCGCAGCCGATAGAAGTATTGTGGTGCTTATTTTTGTAGGCTGGAATAATTGTTGGACTGGAGTTTTTAACCAAAGCCGCCGTTGACGAAGTGCCAAAATTACATAGAAAAATGTGAACAAACCAACACTACAACACAATTGATCTTTAGTGACGGTTGAGAAATTGTGACAGTCTCCAAACCGTCACTAAAAGGTCTTTTCTGTGACAGTTTCTGAAAACTGTCATTAAAGACAGATGAGGTTTTTTTAATATTCGAACATATTGGAAATTTACGTTCGAGCGTCAAATTTACGTTTGAACATTCTGGCAACTTACGTGCGAACGTGAAATGTTTTGGCGCCAATGTTCGAACGTTAATAATTAACGTTCGAACGTTAAATGTTTTGCACCAACGTTCGATCGTTAATTAATAACGTTCGAACGTTGATTGTTAATTTAAATTAAATGACTCTAATTTAAAAATTATGTGGTTTTTATAGTGCATAATTTGTGAACAAATCTAAAAAATTGACTTGTATATATTTATATATACACAATTTGTAATATATAAATATATTTTTATGTTTATATATATTCGAAGTGCAGCGATTTAGTATTAAAGTTAGAAAATATAACATTAAAGAAGATTGAGAATTGAATGGTGAAAAATCATAGAAATATTAAATAACATATTTCTTTATAAATAATAAAAGCAAAATACAAAATATGATCGAATTTCTTAAACAACACTCAGATGATAGCATTGTTCGCAAAATTTGAACTCCGTACTTCCTCAGTCAATATATCAACCTTGTCGTTGAGGATACCTACACGATGGGCGATCTCAGATACTGACGCCTCTATAGCCGCGAGCGATCGATCGATCTTATGATCGATATGCGCAATCAGCTATGAGATCACCGTATCAACTCAAACAGGCCGTGCATCTCCTGTAGATGTACTCGGCGGCTGCTGACTACTACTCCCCACATGACCTGGCTCAGGCTGCGTCGGAGGAACTAGATCCTCTACAGGGGGTGGTTGACGTCCCCTAGCCTGTCCAATCCTACGTCGATGCGTGGTCATATCGAGGGGGCTCATCTAATATTTCACCTGCTCCTCTGGCTGAGTTGGCACTCCTCGTGCAAGTAATAGCCGGCTGATCAGGACACCGTATGGGAGATTATCCACGATACTCACCTCGTAACGGATCCTCTCAAAGATGTGAAGTGGCAAATCAATGGGATTTCCACGTGTAACTCGTATCAAAAACTATGCCCGAAGCAGACTAAATGTGGTTTTATGTGCCACAGGATCCACATTTGTTGCAACAATAAGGTGCAACATGCAGAAGAAAGGCAACAGATGGTTCTGGTTGAATGCGTTCTTCCTCTCGATCTGCATGCGGTCCCTCCCAGTGAGGATGTAGAAATCCTCATCTCGGTCATCATCTCGAGCCTCGAGGCTAGTATCCTCGACCTCTGATCGGTCTACATCTCTGGCTGATGCTGACTCAAATGGGCAGCTAGTAGATGATGTAGAAGTATCTACATCCTCACGGCATGTAGCGTGTGCAGATGTCTCAACTCCTCGATATTGCTTTCATTCCCAAACATATATACATATAAAAACACAGCTTCAAGATTTAAAAAATAAAAACGACTTCAAAATAATATTTAAAAAAATAAATAAATAAAACATAATAAAATACATGCAAAGCCACCATTGGAGGTAGCCGCCATGAGGCCATGGCAATGTTTTTACGATCCTCTTTCTTTTTGTTTTTTAAATATATTTTTAAAATTGACTAATTATTATATCATCCAAAGAATTAAAAAATTTACTACTTTTTTTAAACTCTATAAAAGCATCCTTACTAAAAGAGATTTTAATGTTACCCATTAATACCCCTTCTTTTTTCAAATATTATTACGAATTATTTTTTCGAATGTGAGTTTACACTATTTTAGTTTCGATAATTTAGAGATTGAGGATGAAACCTAATTTCAAAAAGAGAAAAAAAAATGTTAGAGAATATCATGTAATTTTATCTATTTTTCATTTATTAAGATTTGATATCCATGATTATTTAAATTGTATCAAGTCGTCTTTTAATTTGAGCCGACAATTTATTACACTACAACTTAAATGACTTTTTGTGGCGGTTTGGAAATTGTTACAATGCACATGGATTAACTTAGGACAGAAGATATAGAGAATATAAAGGCGAGACACGAAAAAAAATTTTTTGGATAGTTTGAACAATGTGTATGCATTTTAAATGTCCGGTGACTTAAAATCACTTTAAACCATTTTAATGAGAAACATAGGACATACATTTATATATAGTACTTTTCCTTCTTTAACAAAAAAAATTTAAAATATTTATCATTAACTAGATGGACAATGTTAGAACGAACAAGAAAAAAGAAAAAGAAAAGTCATGCATGAAATAGATAAGTTTAAAAAAAATAAAAAAAGTTTGAAGGAGATTCAAAAGAAGAATAGAAAAGAATTACATACCATGAGTTTTTTTTTAATATATAACTTTTGACTTTTAGAATTTTTACAGCAAAAATTTTAAATTTGCAAGAGAAATTTAAATTTTTATTAGACTTGGCTATATTTGAAACAATTATAAACTATATTCTATATATATTTATAAGTCTTTTCTAGAAAATTATAAGATTATTATAATGTCTTGGCCTATGCATCGATGAGGAATTAACTTTTTCAACATTTTGAAGGGAAATTTGTCTATTTTATAAATCTTGAAAAGGTTATTACAACATAAGTTATTAGCATTAGGTGGTTCTTGTCATTGAAAGGCCAGGTACGTTCCAACCACACTCCATCGATAGCAGCTGACACAAAATTTAATTATAAGAATATATGTCATGTCAATCTTCAATATGTATTCTTTAGCGAGAAATGATTTGAATAAAATAATAGATAAATTTTATGTAAATCTTTATAAAAATGTAGAGCTTACATTAAAAAAAAGGTAAAAAAAAAAAATTTTTTACATAAGACTTACACGAAATTTGTTTATAAATATTAGAATATAATAAAATATTATTATCAGTTTTTAATAGATCAAGTCATAATAAAAATATAATAAAAATGCTAGCTTTCAATGCATGCGAGAGTTTTTGTCTGTGCCGGGAGTTGTAGCGTAAATTCTCCGTTCGTGGTTTGAATGTTCATCATGTGTTTTTTCAATGTGCTGATCTGCTGAGGCCAGACTGCATGCATGCTTTAAAAGTCTCTATTTAACAATTTTAAATAAGAAGATTATTATAATGTCTTGTTCAATGGATCGATGAGGAACTTTAAGTCATAATAAAAATATAATAAAAATGCTAGCTTTCAATGCATGCAAGAGTTTTTTATAAGCATGCGTGAAGCCGATATTTGGAATGACAGTCCTGCATAAATTCAATCCACGTGAATGGAAAAACTTGGTAGTGCGCAGCCGATAGAAGTATTGTGGTGCTTATTTTTGTAGGCTGGAATAATTGTTGGACTGGATTTTTTTACCAAGGCCGCCGTTGACGAAGTGCCAAAATTACGTAGAAAAATGTGAACAAACCAAACATTTGAAACTACTAAGAGATATCTTGTCTATTTGGAGGGCGAATTATTATTAAAATGATAAATCGTAATCTTGTTTTGGTCCCCATGCCTACACTAATACATCGTAATTTGGAGGGCGGATTATTATTAAAATGATAAAGAATTTGTTTATATATTCTCATAATAGAATGTGATACATATAATTAATACAAAAATATTATAACCATATAAACTTCAAGCACAAAACATATTATCAACATATATATCTATCAATCGGAGACATATGATGAGTCATGACATACATTTATATATAGAAGTTTTCCTTCTGTAACAAAAGAATTAAAATATTTATCATTAACTAGATGGAGAAAGTTATAAAGAAGAAGGGAAAAAAAAAAAAGTCATGCATGAAATAGATAAAGTTTAAAAAAAATAAGAAAAGTTTGATGGAGACTCAAGAAGAATAGAAATGGATTTTATACCATGAGTTTTTATTTTTTAATATATAACTTTTGACAGTTAAAATTTTTAGAGCCAAAATTTTAAATTTGCAGGAGAAATTCAAATCTTTATTAGATTTGGCTATATTTGGAACAATTATAAACACTACATGAAATCAAGCTTTTTTTAGCACTCAAAATGGTCGCAAAATCCCCAAAAATCGCCGCAATTGATCATTTACGGCGATTTTGAAATCCCTGCATCTTTGATGCAATAAAGGCGCTACTTTTGATCCATTTCAACGATAAGCAAAAATCATCGCAAATAGTTACTATTTGTGGCAATTTTTGTCTGTCGCAATTGTCTAAAAAATGGACGAAATGGCCTTTCTGTTTACTATTTAATCGTTGAGAAAAGTAAATTGCGGTGATATATATCGTTGCAACAAGTTAATAAATCGCCGAAAATGCCTCGATATTTCTTTCCAGCAATTTTTAATTATCGTCGCTATTATATATTTCCAACTAGTAATTGTCACCGAAAAATAGTTTTGTAGTGATGTGAGGTCGCCGCAAAAACGTTTATGCGATGAAAAATTTATTTCCAGTAAATTTTACTCGCTAGAAAAGGTGTTTTAGAAAATTAATAAAAATGCACAAAACAAAATACATAAAAAATATAATACATATCCAAATTATATGTTTTTGCTTAAAAAAGCAATTACACAAGTGAGAAGCACAAAACCAGACTTACAAATGATCTAAAAACTAATAACAAGTGTCACCAAGATATGCAAAGATGCTGCCCCGAGGGATAGAGTGAAAAGATGGGAGAAACTTATCTCCTGATGATCATTGAGTTGAAGGGACACTGAAATTTCTGAATGGCCACACAAAGCTCAAGCTAATTGCCGTTTAACATTTATATCAAACATTTATGTTAAACAATAATGAATCAACTATACAACCACACCACCTTATATAACCAAGAAAATCACTAAATTCGATTCTCACATCTTTTTCTTTTTTCACATTACCTAGCTCCACTCAATACGTGTGCAAACTACTAAATCTAAAAACACCCAAACAAAAAAGAGGGTGAAAGGGAGAATGAAAGTACCTTGATTTAATGTCCATAACACTGCTTTGCCGCTGCAAGCCTGCAATGTGCTTGTAGTAATACCCTCAAATATTAGAGTTAGGCAACTTCTTACAACTCCATGGAAAAAAAGTAACATTCTTACAACATTCTTGGAAGCTGTAAATGTTACCTTTAGAGAAACACACTAATATCAAGCAACAACAATTTTGACTCAAAATCCATGTGTCAAGCCTTGGCTAGCATTTGTTGGTTAAGTTCAAAAAGAATTTGACTCAGAATATTTAGTTATTATTAGTTATTCTCATCATTTCTATTATAATTGAAATTTTCAAAGTTCATGAAACTTAAACTTGCACTGTTCTTACTTCTACCCTTTAGTAAACCAATATAAAGTCCATCTAACCAATTTTACCTTAGGATACAAAATGCTAGACCATCAACCTTTCAAAAATCTCTTCAAATATTTTACCTTAGGATAGAGATGCGCCAGTATCCAATAGATAGCTAGTTCCTCCTTTTTGCACATACATTGCCACTACCCAAAAAGAAACCTTTACAACAAAATGTTCAACACAAAACGAGCCAACTAGGCAGCAACTTACATTCATGAATACAGAGGTGGTAGGCATTTGTGCCAATACATATTGCTGAAGTTGTATTTAAACAGATATGTGGGAAAATAAATTTGAAACCATAACAAGGTTATATAGATGGCAAAAAAGGATAAGTTTGAATTACTACCACATGTAAAGAACCATAAGATGAAACTTAACACCAAAGGACATAACACTATGCTCAGATGGTATGGGAGGACAAAAAAATCAAGAACAAAACCATTCATTGAACTGGCATGCAATCATGTCTGATGCAATAATGTTCCTGCCATTGTATACTTTCTATAAGTTCATGGTATTGCATCATTCATGCAAGCCGGTGCTCATCTTAAATTTTTCTAGACGTTACAATTTTTTTTTTTTTTTTTGCATGGCTTGTTGGAAATTGTATACTTTTTGTTCAACTTAAAAGAACAAGTACAAGAAAATAAGAGTCATGGATGATATCATTGATATACCGCATACCTTCTGCTCGAGATTAACCTTCTTCCCATGTCCAATAATATCTTTAAGTGTTTCGTTGATCAGTTATTTCTCCTCTTCCAGTGGAGAAAGAACTGATCAACGAAACACTTAAAGATAATCAACGTCATAATTTACGATCCAAGTGACGGGTCTGAGGTTTTATTGAAAAAAAGACACGCTGCGTTTGCACGATCTTCAAGTTTATTATTATAAAAAAACAATGTTCTCTACGCAAATGTTTCTTCTAACCAAGTTCAAGTTCTGCCCAGTAATGTTTTGAAGATAGAGAAATGCTTAATCTACAAAAAGATTTTACAAATTAAGTTTATTAACTTACAAGAGTTCATGTGATAAGTTAATAAATCTAACAAATCACATTTAGCTACGTTAGTGCCTGTGAGTTTATAATACGAAAACAATCTGACCTGCAAGTAATGTGTAAACAACACAATGTAATTGCAATTGGGACACTTCATCCATTTCCTATCCCTTGCAAGCTCCCTCACCAAGAGATCATTCCTCCCTCTTTCATTCTCATCCAGTCTTTGATCATTTTCTTATTCACCATTAGAGAGTAGTACGAAGTAAACACCATCTACATACATAAGGTCAGAGGTTGATTCTTTTGCCATATTTCAAGGTTTCTGTTTGAACAATCAGAGCCCCTGATCACACACTCGGCAAAGCAGAATGCCTATGTTTCAAGTAATATAATTAATGGAATTAGTGGCATCATCACTATACATAGTCTTTAGAAGATGTACAGAAAAAGAAAATAAATAACAAAGAAGGCCTTAGCTGAGAAGATGTCGTCGCTGATCAGAAGATTTGGGACTCCTCTTTTTTTTTTTTAAAGTAATTTGTCACTTCAGCTAGGGGTTTAAAGATTTGGAATCTTCTTGACCTTGACGTACAAAAAAAGGAGAAAACTAAAAAAAAGGACTTCATTGTGTGTGAGGCTTTCACACACACTCAATGAATGTAGGGTCATGTAAGATAGATAAATAATGTGATAATTCAAAAAAAAAAAAAAAATCAATGTAGGTTTATGGGGTGTAAAGTATTGCTTTCTTATCGTTATTTAAAGAGAATACTGCAATTACAGATCAGCACCTTAAGAGATAGTAAGTTTGGAGATGAGAGTTCTTATATTGAGATCTGTACAACTCTTATTTCGATATATATACAAATATATATGTAAGGATATAAGTGTATAATGACTCTGTGATGAGATAATCAAGTTATAAGATGAGTGATAAGAATATAGTTCTACTAAAAGTGGACCAATCATCATTATTAATTAACAAAAAGACAAGTTTAGATATGATGGTTCAAATTTTTTTTTTTTTTTTTTTTTTAATATAAGAGTTGGGGCCACATGTCCAAGAGTGAGCCCTCCCCAATTTTATTCATAAACCCTCACTTATAGCGGAGGAAAATCGTGGTTATAACAAGCACTTGGGGGGTTACAAGATAGGAATACACAAACACCCAAAAACCCTAGTGTCAAAAAAAAAAAAAAAAAACATCCTTATACTCTAAAACTGAAACCAAAACCAAAACCAATAATAACAGGAAAACATATAAAACCAACATCAAACAAAAATTAAGCAAATCTAACATGAGGAAGCCCCATTTTATCCATCTTCAACATTCCTTTTGGTAGGTGAGGAAGTAAAGATCGAGAAATCCTCCCATATCATACTATTACCGTCAGAACCCATCCGAGCCAAAAAATCCGCAGGAGCATTGCTTTGTCTATACACATGAGAGATAGAATGGTTCAATTATATTAAGATTTTTAGAACTCTTATATATCTTGATATATCCAGAATTAACCAGAAATATGTATATAGATAGACCGAAAGATATATATATATATATATATATATACATATATTGATGTAGAAAACAACGTTTGTAAACCAGATGTTCGAGAATTATGCAAGTAATAATATAGTATGTTATTCTCCTAGCAATAGCAATTTTACAAATCAAGGAACTTACAATAACAGTCATCACTACAACTTTCACTTCTTGGAAAAGAACTTACAATTACAGTCATCACTTCTTTTCCAAGGGGATCGAGCAACTTACAATAATAGTCGTCCCTACAGCTTTCACTTCTCCCCTATGTGCCATGGTCAACTCCACAAATCTATTAGATATGCTGTCTATAAATCTTAGCTTCCCATTGTCAGCCAACAAAACAACAAATTTGAAAAGAATGCAATGAAGCTACCGTCAAAAGAAATTAACTAAAATAAAAAATAAAACTGAGCATCAATAAATCAAGAAAATAGATCAAATGAGTACAAATTTGAATATACCAAAATCCATCGATGGTTAGAGACACAGAATAATGTACACAATCATCAGTATAATTTTTAAGCTCAACCGCTTATTGAGAACATCGACACTACCCTTGCCCACTACAATAAATCAGGCATTTTTTAGCACTCAAGATCATCGTAAATACCCCTAATAATCGCTGCAATTGATCATTTCGGCGATTTATAATTCGTTGCATGTTTGACAAAATTAAGGCATCATTTCTGATCAATTTCAACGATAAGAAAAAATCGTTGTAAAAAACTACTATTTCCAGCGATTTTTGTTCATCACAACTGTCCCAAAAATCGACAGAAATGATCTTTCCGTTTACCATTAAATCATTGAGAAAAATCAATTGCGGCAATATATATTGTCGCAAAAAATTAATAAATAGCCACAAAAAATAGTTCTTTTTGCAAATAAGGACTATTTACGGCGATTTTTTTTTGTGGCAATCTTAAAATTGCTGGAAAAGGCCTGGTTTCTTGTAGCGTCCCCATAGTACAACAACAATTGTTACAACTAATATTGGATATGATATTCAAGAAGCAGCAGAAAATCCAAATTATCATAGCATAATGGTATGCAAAAGAAATTGTGAAAGAGTCATTCACTTGAGGTATCAACTGCATGACCCTTTCTTTATGCAAAAAGAAAAAAAGAAAAAAAAAAGAGTAATGACAACATAAGGTGATGTCCCAAGGCAACCTTGAATAACCTAGGACATATGTCCAAAACCAAATTTGTTTTGCCACTAAGCCACTTCTGCCTAGAAAGAAATGGGAAAAGGGGAAAAAATCATACCAATGAAATTGTTTTGTACAAGTTGATGCACTGGTTTATGCCAACATAAATCAACTGAATCACCTTCACCTCCAACACCTGGCTGAATTCCCCTTTTTCTAAGGTCATCCAATGCATCTCATGTTCGATGAGAAGTGGGAAAAGGTAATCGAAACAAACAAGATACTTTACAACAAATTAATTGAGCCAAATATCTCCATTTATTGAACTAATTATTATGTCATTCAATGCGTTTATAGTATAGATTAATCAAACTTTTTTAGCTACACACAAATAAGACACATGCACACACCATAGATTTCCACAAACCAGGTGAAGGGGAAAAGCAAAGATATAAAATTACATGCTAAGTGAGCAGAAACATATAGTATGGCTTCGCTAATTATTACCTATAAACAAAAGCTAGAATGCCTCAATACCATTTTGGAATGCTCATGATCTACTTTTTACTATAAGAAAAGAATTCCATTGATACTCTTTAAGCAATTAAAAACATGAATGATATATGATTAAGATATAATATGAATAACTATGGATGCACAACCATTCTGATAAACAAAGAAAATCCTGGGAATAATGTTTGGATTAGATTGGTATATAAGACTGATTAGCCATAAGGATCCCATTATAGTAGAAAATCATCTCACTGACTTATTAACTCACAGTGTTTTCAACTTTGTTAAATCCTTTAGTGATGGAAACGAGCCAAGAGAACCATTCAAGTCACTACTTCTCCTGCATATCAAAACCCAAAAAAAATCCCACTCAAACCCAAAAAAAATCCATAAGCAAACAAAACCCTAGAGTTGTCAATATAACACCAACATCATTCACATGAAAATTGAAACAAAATCCCAACTTCTTCATAACCCAAATCCACTAAAGTAGCAATCCAGTTCTAATTGCCTTCATCACAAAGCACCTCACAACTCTAAGCTACCAACACAGACAACAAAGACACATAATAATCTTCTTTATTACGCAGTCTTGTAGCACAAAATAAAGAGATGAGAGAGAGACAGACGGTGGGGGAGAGATGAAATATTGACGAGGACGAAGAGCATGGTGGTTGTGGTGGCAGAGCAGGATCGAGGAGGCGTAAAGATGAGAGAGAGGCCGGAGGTGCTCGATGCCATGGAGTGGTGCCTATGAGATGTAGCAGAAAGAGAAACAAAGAGAGGGAGGGCCTCGGTCTGCTGGGCTAGGAGTGGAGGAGAAGGGGCTTCGACGGAAGACTGGCATGGCGTCAAGGTGTGAGTGGTGGCGAAAGGCTCCCCTAGTGGCGGCAATATAGAGAAATCAGAGAGAGAGAGAGAGAGAGAGAGAGAGGTGATGTCAGATTCGGGGAAAAGGAAATTTTCGGCATGGGGGCTAGTGGAGAAGAGGGGTGGCCGTCTAGGTGAAGTGGCAGGGGTGTAGTGGGATCGTTGGCGAAGGGTTGTGTGCAGCAGCGTGGGTTGAGGGAGAAGAAGGATTGGGGTGACAGGGGTGGAGGGAAAAGAAGAAGGATAATGTGGATCATTTAATTTTATTAGCTTTTGCGGCGACATTAACTCACCACAAAACCTACAGACGTCGCCATAAAATCTGAGTTGCTCATTTTCAACGACTTTAAAAATTGTTGGAACTGCTCATTTCCGGCGACAAAATATTTGCTTGAAATAGTCTTCTACAATTTTTCATAAATTTTGTAAAAGGCTATTTCCAGCGCTTTTTATTCGCCGCTAATAAGCATTAATTCTCTACAAAAAGTATCTATTGTGGTGAATTTCCTATTAGTCCAAATAAAATGCCACTATAGTCATAAATTTTATTTGCGAAGGCAAAAATCGCCGCAAAAGTCTAAAAGTTGCCGCAAATAAGTGAACAGTAAATTCAGCATCAACATTTCGAATACATTGCGTTGGATTTCAGCAGCGAAACAAAATAGCGACAAATAAGGACTATTTGTAGCGATCTTAAAATTGCTGGAAAATGCCTGATTTCTTGTAGTGAATCTAGATTTTATATATTTATAAGTCTTTTCTAGAAAATAATAAGATTACTATAATGTCTTGGCCCTTGGATTGATGAGGAACTTTTTCAACATTTTAAGGGAAGCTTAGTTTATTCTATAAATCTTGAAAAGGACTATTACCACAGAAGTTAATAAGTTATTAGCACTAGGTGCTTCTTGTCATTGAAAATGACACGGTACAAAGTATTGTTATATCCACTTATAGAGTGCGCATATATAGTGCAATCGTTTTAAAAAAAGAGTGGAATCTACTATTAAAAAATTAATTTTGTTTCAAATGGGTCTGGTATTTATTTACTTTTTCAAAGGGATTGTGTGTTGTTTGCACACTCCACAACTGTAAATATTATTTCTCTTATAATAATATATGTCATGTCACATACTCGGTACTTATTGTACTTTTTCTTCACTTATACCACTCATCATTTATCTTACATTTCTCTTCGAATCATGTCACGGGCCTTCCAATCGGCTTATCACATGCCATCAACTCAAACTGTCACAATCAACATAGTCCTCTAAAAAACCAAAATAGTGGAGATAAATGGTTGAGTCCACTGACTCAACAAATAATGAACTTATACTAGTCTTTAAACATAAGCCAGTTACAGAATACAGAAAAAAATAGTTCAACAAAAATGGCAATGGTATTTTAGAAGCATTTCATTATAATAATATACAAAACACCTTAGGCGCATGCATAACTAAAACAACATCATAAATATAACCATCTTTACCCCTAGCAAGTTTGTGCATATTTGTGATTAGCCAAGTAGAACATAAATTATTTTGTCACCAAAGTGAGTGCACTCAAAAGAGAGGTCATGCTTACTCCTAGCAGGGTTGTGCATATCTATGGATAGCCAAACAAAACATAAATCACTTTTTCACCAAAGTGAGTGTACTCAAAACAGAGGCCATGTTTACCCTCGGGGTAGGGTTATGCACATCTATACATAGCCAAACAAAACGTAAATTACTTTCATCACCAAAGTGAGTGCTTACAAAACAAAAGCCATGTTTACCCCTGCGGCAGGGTTATGCCTTCTGCAGATGCCAAGTAGAACATAAATCACTGTGTCACCAAAGTGATTTCACTCAGAACCGAGGCCATGTTTACCCCCGTAACAGTGTTGTGCATTCTGCTAATAGCCAAGCAGAAGATAAACTACTTTATCACCAAAATGATTTCACTCAAAATAGAGACTACAATTTTACACCCGTCGCGAGACCAGCATAGAGGCCACCATTTTATACCCATGAGAAGGTCAGAACAAAGGCCACCATTTTACACCCGTGGCAAGGTTAGAATAGAGGCCACCATTTTATACCCATGACAAGGTAAGAATAGAGGCCACATTATATACCCGTAATAAGGCCAAAATAGAGGTCACTATTATAACCCTTGTTAGGGCCCGTGACCAAAGCAGAACAAAATCTTATGCCGAAGGGTTTTCAGATACAATGCAAAAACATAAATGTATATTTAATAGATACTATCATATAATAAGTAAATGATGAGTAGCATTTAGGAATTGTTGTTGAAATAGGAGGAAGGAAAAAAGGTTTTTCTCTGTTAGGGTTTTCTTTTTTAAAATAACGTTGCTAGGTCTACGTCGTGAGGCTGCATTGCGGCTGTTGATCTAGATGTAGGTCGACATTCATATGTTGATCTCATCTCGACGGTGCCTCAACCCTTGCTAGAGATGCCTATGTCCTTTCGTGGGCTGAAATATGTTGATGGAGAACTTTGTTTTCAGTTTTCTAAGGAGGAGATTACTAGGTCTGCTGAACCTTTTCGGTTTTCCATTGTTCTCAATTTTCTAAGGCAGCGGCCTTCGCTGGATGCAATAATATCTTTCATTCATAATCGTTGGGGTTTATAAGGAATACCAGTTGTATCAACGATGAGGCGTCCTCATAATGTGTTTGTTCGCATGGCTAATGAATCTAATTTTCTAAAAGCTCTCTCTAGTGAAGCCTGTGATGTGGATGGTGTCCCATTCCGTGCCTTTCATTGGAAACCAGATTTTAATGAAGATGAAGAAACGTCGCTTGTACATGTTTGGATAGTGTTGCCAGGACTTCCTCCTAATTTTGAGGATTCTTACTGCATCAATTGGTTGTTATATTCATAGAGATAATCCAACGAGATGTGCAACACACACTGATGGTGCTTGTCTGTGTCTAGAGACGGATGCTATGAAAGAATTGATTCATTATTTTTGGATTGGGACACCGGGGTCTATATTTAGTAGAAAACAAGAAGTGATCTATGAAACCCTACCGGAGTATTGATCATGGTGCAAGTTACAAGGACACAATGTATGCACATGTGGAGTGACGGTGCAGAGTAATGGCAAAAAAGTATGGGTGCGTAAGAAATTAAGTGATACTGAAACTAAGGAAGTTAATGACAATTCTGCAAAGGAGGATGTAGAGACAGGTAAGGACTTGGTTGGTCCAAACCTAGCAAATGGAAATATGAGCAATACCCTAAAGTCCTAGTTTGAAGAAACTAAGGAGAAATATCCATATTTAAATGGGGACATGCCTAATGGGGGTCTGAAGGTATTAGGTAATGACATAATGGAGTTATTAAGGGATGATGATGAGCATTAGGATGAGAGTACTAAGAAGGCGTGTGATGTTGCATTTGAGGGTGCATAAATCGGTGAGGAAGTGGATGTAACGGGTACTATGGAAACTAGTGCTAGTCCATTGGTGATGAACCTATTTTAGTGGCTGAAACTATGGAGTATTCTATTTCTAAACCTGATTTCGAGTTAAAAATTGAGACGTTTTCCAAGCATAAAGATTATGCCACTGAAACGAAAGGGGATGAAGTTAAGAAAAGAGGTGCTCAGAAAATCTTTGAAAAAATTCAGAGTTTGTCTCGGATGCTAGCCCGACCAAACAAATATTCTTTATGATTGGACCAATACTTTCATGGAATATAAGGGGTATTGAAACTTAAAGGGGTAGATTAAAAAAGTTGGTTGCTAAGATGAAACCAAAAATTGTTGCTTTGATGGAACCTTTCGCTTTCTCTGATAAGGTGCATGGTTTGGTGCATTTATTAAAAATGGACCAGTTTATTACAAATGAAGAGGTTGCAGGAAAAATTTGGGTGTTTTGGCATGATGAAATTTCGGTACAATTAATTAAAATTAGTGAGCAGTTTACTTTACATCGAGTAGGGGATGGCATTTATCATTTCCTTTCCCATTTTGTATATGCTAAGTGTACTATAATTGAAAGAAGAGTTTTATGGGAGCAGTTAAATAGCCAGGCTTAGCAATGAACCTTGTATCATTCCAGATGATTTTAATATCATAAGAGATGACTCTGAACATCAGGGTGGAAGATTTTGACCGAGAGTGGCTATGAAGGATTTTAATTCTTGGATTCACCAATGTGGACTGATTGAAATGAAATCCATGGGCAGGAGGTTCTCATGGTGTAATGGACATAGTGGATTATCTGGGAGCTGGGCGAAATTGGATAGATGCTTCTTGAATGTTAGTTTTTTGTCCATTGTTCCAAATGCTTCTAATTGTTATTTGTTGAGAACTACATCGGATCATTCGCCTATGCTCATTGAGTTTAGAGCAAATCATTTTTCATGTGGCCCCACTCCTTTTCGTTTTCAATAGATGTGGATTGAGCACCTAGAATTCTACTCTTTTGTGGAAATTTTTTGGAAGAGGATGTGGGGGGGGGGGGGGTATTTTGAAGCTGGCTTTTAAAATGAAGAAATTTAGGGTGGCCTTGAGAGAATGGAATAAAAGTGTCTTTTGGAGGACTGAGACAAATTCAGGAGTTAGAAGATCATATTGAAGTTTTGGATTCAAATTTACAGCATGAATGGGACTTTGAGAGTGAGCTCGAGCTTGTGCAGAAACATGTGGAGTTGTCTAGTTGGAGGCATAGAGAAGAGACCAAACTTGCTCAGATGGTGAAACTGAAATGGCGCGTTGACGGGGATCAAAACTCAAAGTTTTTCCATGCTTATTTATCTTATAAAAGAAAAAAAAGAGTTTCGAATATGAGACTACAAGTTGGTACTTATTTGAATTTGCCTAAGGATATTCATCTTACTGCCATGAATTATATTTTAGATTTCTTGCAAAAGGAGTGTCAAAGGGATTTACCAGATCTATCTGAAATTATTTTGCCAGTTATTTAAGTAGAAGAATGTGGAAAAATTTGTGCCACCCCCTATATTGAATAGGTGCATACTGCCTTGTTTTCTATTCCTTCTAATAGTGCACCAGGTTCAGATTGTTTTGGTTCAGGATTCTTTAAAAGCTATTGGGATATCGTGAAACATGATGTATTGGAAGCAATTGCATAATTTTTTCAAGGAGGAAAGCTGCCTAGATTCTACACTTCTTCTTATGTTGTGTTAATCCTAAAGATGGAAGTGCCAATGAGGTTTGATAAATTCAGGCCTATAAGCCTTTGTTTTGTGATATATAAAATTTGCTCTAAATTGATTGTGAATCATTTTATAGGTCTTCTCCCAAGGATGATCTCTCTTGAGCAGGGTGCTTTCATTCCGAGAAGAATCATTTTTGAGAAAATGAGCCTTACACATGAAATGGTGCACTCAATACATAAGAAGTCACATGGTATAAATGTTGTGTTAAAACTGGATATGTCGAAGGCATATGAACTAGTTGATTGGAATTTCCTTTTGGAGGTTCTTCACTCTTTTGGTTTTTCTAATCAAGTTTGTGGATTGATTAGAGAGTGCATTACTACACCTTAGTATTCTATTATGATGAATGGTACAACTAAAGGTTATTTTCAAAGCAGGAGAGGGTTGAGACAATGGGATAATTTGTTTCTTATTTGTTTATTATTTTGCAGGATATTCTTTCACGCCTTATAAAGCAAAGTGTGGAGGCCAAGAGATTTGGACGTTTTTCACAAGCTAGAGGTAGTTGTTTGATTTCTCAGCTTATGTATGCCGATGATGTGGTTATTTTTACCAATGGTGGAAGGAAATCTATTCGATGCCTACTGAATATTTTGTCTAAATATGAGGATTGGTCTGGTCAAATGATTAGCAAAGAGAAAATGGCTTCTTCTCTAATAAAATTCCCATGGCCTGAAGACGAGCTCTTAAAAGTATATGGCTTAAAACTTCCATTCAAATATTTGGGGGTCCCCATTGTTTTGGGGAGGCTTAAAACTACGGATTTGGAGGAGCTGGTGAGTAAAGTTCACAAGAAAATTAGTGGTTGGAAAATGAGATTCTTATCTATGGGTGAGAGAGTATGGCTTTGCATTCTCTAGCAATTATGGGGTAGAAGATGTTCTACACGCATGGCAAGCAAAACAGAGTCGACACTTCAATTGATTTCATGGTCCAAACTAAGATAGGGTTGGGTTAAACTCAATTCAGATAGTAGTAGCCTCGAGAATCCTGGTTTATCGGGGCCATGTGGTGTCACTCAGAATATGCAGGGTAATGTACTTCATGCGTATTCGGTTAATCTTGGACATGGCTCGAGTAATCGACCATAATTGGCTGCATTATTGGAGGGAGTCAAACAATGCAAGCAACAACAGTTTAACTTTGTTGTTATTGAGCTAGATTTGAAGGTGGTCATTTCTTGACTGAAGAGAGGATGCTGTGGGATATGGTACTTGAAAGATTTCTGGGAGGAGCTACAAGGGATCCTTCCTACTATGGATTACACAGTTTCACATATATTTTTGGAAGGAAATCCTATAGCCAATTGGTTAGCTAAATATGGTGCGATGGAGGGTAATTCAGAGTGGAAACATATGCAAGATATGCCCAAGCAGCTGTGTGGTTTGATTAGAGTTGATAAATGGGGTCTCCCTGCCATTCGTTACCGTTGACGGGTTCAAGCTGTTTTTTCTACTTGTCGTGTCCTGATTTAAGTTTGTGTTGCTAGTTTCTATTTCTTTGCTTCAGTTTGTGTTCTCACTTTGTAAAGTTGATCTTTTAGTGCTTTGTTATTAATGGTATTCATCCGCCAAATGTGAGGTTCTTGAATAAAACAAGGGAATTCCCCTTTTAATAATAATAAAAAAAAATCATATAACAAGATCAAAGAAGAATTGTCCTGGGTTGGGCTTTGATTTAGAAAATGATCTTGGGCATGGGGCCTATGGGCCAGGTTATTGCAGTCCTCCCCCTCATAAAACTTTTGTCCACGGAATTTGCCTAGCTACCTATAGATACTCCCAAAGGGCTCATAAAGTCAATAATTTGTACACACCAAAATATCTAAAACTAGGATCCATAAATACATCATTGCTAAGTCTAATCCATTTGGGCGCCTACTAAGACTACTCTTACCACACTTTGGTAAAAATTAACTTCTAGTCTTCAAAATCCATACACGCTCACTTATACTCCAACATAGTCATTTTCATCCTAAGCCCTAATTAATAACCTCATTTTTATCAAAATCATGTACCAAAGTTTGTAGAATCTAAAATCTTAGATGTCATGAAAAAATTTCCATAAGGTCTGTAAAATCTAAAACCTCAGATTTAATAAAATTCATACTTAAAGTTTGCATTATCTAAAACATAGGCTCTGATACCAACTGTCACGACTCGTACCCTAGGTTGAACCCTTTTAACTTGAAATCCACAAAATATAAAACCTAGATACAATAATCCTGCAAAATCAAATACATAAAAAATCCTTCCAAAGAAAGTAAACTCGACACTAAACGTTCTCTAAAATCTCCTAAATCCACTTGTGCGACCCAGCTTGGCACTTATCTTTCCTTTCTCTTCTAATCATATCACATGTCATCTATTCCAAATGTTAGAACCAACATAGTTCTTAGGAAAACTAAAATGGTGGAGATAAATGGGCGAGTCCACTGATTCAGTAAGTAGCAAACCTATACTAATATATAAACATGAGCTAGTTACAAAATACAAAAACAAACATGTCTAAAAAAAAGGTAGTGGTGCTTTCAAAAGTATTTTGTTATAAGAAAAATTAATACAAAAGACCTTAGGCATAAATATCATTGAAATATCATAAAAAAAAGGGGCCATTTTAACTCCCATGGCAGGGTTATGCATATGCAGATAGTCAAGCAAAGTATAAATCACTGTGTCACTAAAGCGATTGTACTCCAAACAAAGGCCACCATTTTACAACAATGGTGAGGTCATAACAAAGGCCAGCATTTTATACTCGTGGCAAGGTCTTAACATAGGCCACCATTTCCTCCACCAATTTACACTCGTTTCGACACAAGTAATATCTCATTTGTCTCTCTTTCTCTATCTATCTGTGCCTCTCTTGTTCTCTCTCTCTCTCTCTCTCTCTCCTCCCAAATTTGCATCTTATTGCCCAAGCTTTGCTCCACCATGAGCTTGCCCCTACTAGTAAGTCGCTCTCCATTGATATTTCAGCTTCTCGTTTCCTCTCTTTTGGTTTCACTCTCCTCTCGCTCTGTCCACTCCCACTCTACCTCCTGGTTGTTCACTATTCCACTGAGTCGTGCACGACCATCGTAGCCCTTTTATCAATAGTAAGCTCCTCAACCTCCATCTCATTCTTGTTATCATTCTCGTTCGTATGCCCTCTTTCTCTCCTCTTCAATGTCACTCTCTCTCAATTCTTGTATTTTCATTTTTGTTGCCGCTCATGTCACCCTTCACACCACGTTGTCGCCCTTCTCTATGTTATCCAACTCTTGTCTGCTTGTGCCGCCACATGCCACCAAGACTATAGGTCTCCCCACCCATCTTTTTTCCTTCCTCTATGTCCATTACTATTTCCCTACCCATCTGTCTCTCTATCAACACTCCCATTGCGCAATGAGCCTCACCACACCGTATGGACTGAACATACTATTTCCATTACTATGCTCCGCATTGTCGCAATCATCATCCTCCATGCATGTGGGGTAAGTGTCAATCACCTCTCTGCCTCCTTGATCCATGTCTCTATTCCTCTGCCTCTCTGTTTACTCTCTCTCTCTCATCTCCCCAATGTTTGCATATCTCGTGTGCCACCATGATGATTGGAGGCTGCTGTGCCACAAGCCCACCACATGACACCATTCAATCTGTGTCGTTCCAAAGCCATGACTAGTGAGCTGCTGTGCCACAAGCCCACCACATGACACCATTCAATCTATGTCGTTCCAAAGCCATGACTAGTGAGCTGCTGTGCCACAAGCCCACCACATGACACCATTCAATCTGTGTCGTTCCAAAGCCATGACTAGTGAGCTGCTATGCCACAAGCCCACCACATGACACCATTCAATCTGTGTCGTTCCAAAGCCATGACTAGTGAAACACCACTTAAAGTTTTGGGAGGTAACCTGCTTTCCCATGCGCTTGTAATTTCAACTATATTTAGTATGGGATTTTTTTTATTAATTAGACTATTTTTGGAAGGTGTAGTGGAGTTGAATGTATTGTTGGTTTTGTTAATGAGAGGCCATTGTTATATCTCATGGTGGGGACATAAATCAATATTATAACCCATGTTGCGGCCCAAAATTAGAGCAGAGCATAATCTTATACCTTAGGATTTTCGTATATAGTAACATATCATAACAGAGTATTGAGCAGGTCAATATCCTATAATCGGACCAAATACTTCATATATCACACTCACATTCTATTGCATTTTATGCAATAGAAAAACAGAGTAAAGGAATTTCTCATGTCTATACCAGTCATGATAAAATGTAATATTCCGTAATTAAGATACAGTGACTAGTGTAGAAAATAACTGAGGTTGTTTTCATAATAGAATATGCAAGTTTTTCACAAAATCAACCTCCCTCAATTTTTGTCAAAGTTTGGCATAAGAGTACAACTTACCTGACTTTTGCAGTATACTATCTAAGGTTTAAATTCGAACAAAACCAGTATCATGACCTATTCTAGAAAATATCACAAACATTAATAACTCATGCCAATACACGACCAACCAAACCTAACTCTATAACTCAAATAATAGCTCAATAAGGACCAAAATCCGCTCCTTTAACCAATTACAAACAATCTCAATGCCCAAAACATCCACCCTAAATTTTTGATTACTGAGACATGCATGACTAGATTCTTTGTTTCATTTCAACACAACCATAGCAACTTATCCAACAACATCATTCCCCACTATTGGGATACCCTTGCGACCAACCTACAATACCTCAACTTACCAACAATCAACCAGCAATAGTAACAAAACCAACAATAGACTCAACTCCACTACACCCTCCAAGAACAGTCTGTTTAATTAACAAACCATGTACTAACAGTTAACGACAAATACACGAGTAAAAGAGATACGTGCTTCACGCGGCTTCAAGCAGTGTTTGATTGGACTTAGGGATGGAACAACACGAATTGAATGGTTCCTTGTGGCTGGGCTTTCAGTGTGGTGGCCCCCATTGGTTGCGATGAAGGGCTGAGCAAGGACATAAGGAGTTATTGAGAGAGAGAGAGAGAGAGACTAAGATAGGGTGACGAGGATTGAGAGACTTACCGGCAGTTTCGTGAGACATTGTGAGTGGTGTGGGAGCTAGGTAGGATGGAGGGGTCATGCTGGCTCCAATGGCCTTTGTTGGTCA
The DNA here is from genome assembly GCF_004785595.1 of Juglans microcarpa x Juglans regia. NCBI lineage: Eukaryota > Viridiplantae > Streptophyta > Magnoliopsida > Fagales > Juglandaceae > Juglans > Juglans microcarpa x Juglans regia. Next base: position 19,763,343 of record NC_054604.1, read on the forward strand.
CTGCTGTCAGCCCAACATTGAGACACTATTAGACATGAGAGAGAGAGAGAGAGAGAGAGAGAGAGAGAGAGAGAGAGTGAGTGAATGAGGTAGAGAAACTTGCCAGTGTTGAAAATTGAGAGGGAGGCAGTGACGTTATTTAGCGTTATGAAAATTTTAGGTTTTGAGGAATTAAAATAGGTTATTTAAGTATTTCAAGTTCAATTACGAAGCAAGTTTTCAATTAGAAAGTTTGATCAAGTTACATGACTATTTTATAGGTGACGATTGATATTCATCTGCACTAGTGTGAGGAAATTCAAAGAAGTTAAGAAGTCTAGGTAAGCAAAGTTCTTATGCTAGACTTTGCATAAAAGAAAGGACTGTGATTGATTTTATGAAAACTGTGCACGATATATTTCAAATGTAAATGTGAAAACAACCTTAGTCATGTGTTCTGCATTAGTCGTGAAATTTTGTATAAGAAGAAAGTATTTTCTGTCATGACTAGTGTAGACATGAGCTTATTTTGGCATTATATTTTTGAACTCTGTATAAAGGAGCGAATATGAAATACGAAAACTTTTGTATGATTAAGTGAAAATGCTATGAATCTGTTTTTGATTTTGTGAAGATGATATGAATTTGTTCCATACTTTGTGTTGATATGACGCTGCATCTGAAAATCCTTTGGCATGACTTTCTGATTCTGTTCTAGTTTCGATTCTATTTATGTTCTATTCAATTAATGCCCCGCCGCGAGTGATAATAGTGGTATACGGCCCTACCACAGGTGATAATAGTGGTATATGACTCTGCCACAAGTAATAATAGTGGAATATGGCCCTGCCATAGGTAAAAATAGTGGTATACGGCCTTCCCACAGGTGATAATAGTCGTATATAACCCTGCCACAATTGCTAGTAGTAGTCTCTATTTGTGTAACACCCCGCTCCTTCTTTCTGACGTTAAGCAAATTTCGACGACCGAAATTATGTAATAGTCTGCCCATCTCTCTAGCGACTGCGAGCCTCGTTATGCTTGCCGAACCTCAATGGCATGTTTCTAAAGATATTATGTGATTTATAAAGTACGCCTAGTGTTTAAATGTGCTGAAAATATTTATATAAGATATTTCCAGTGTTATTGAACTAAACTTGATTTTAAATAAGAAAATTATAATATTCTTGAAGAGCTCCAAAAATATTATAATTGTCAGAAATTATTTTAATAAATGGAAATCATTTTAATATCATTCATTAAAATGATTTCAGCTATTTAAAATATTATGAGATTTAAATTATGTTGAAAACTCGAATTAATTAAATGGTTTATTCTTTTAAAGATATTAAATAAGACTTTATCATTTTATTAATGATGAAGGAATATTATTTTTATAAACTAAAGTTTAGATTTAATAATATTCTACCTTAATTCCTCTTATTGTTTTTAATTAAGTTAATGTTTACGCATTTTCAAATCAGTGTTTTAATTCTCAATCGTTAGATCGTCTCGTAGATCCCAAGATAAAGGGTATGGATTAAATACTCAAGCCCTCTCTCTTCTCCCTCACTTTTCCTTTCCCCCTCTCTCTCCTCCCACTCTCTTACATCGCACGCTCCCCCTCCCTCTAGCCGATTCTTCCTCTGCCCAGCCCAGCGCCGCCGCACATTGCCCAGTCTCACCGCCACCACCGGCAGCCTCCTCTCATGCCGACAAGCTCCTTCCCTCCACCAGTGAACCCCACGCAACCCTCTCTCCCCTCCTACGGTAACCCTAACTGAAATGGGTTTCACCCATTATCTCCTCATTAAGCCACCGTACGCGGCCACCCACGGCCACCGAGCACCACCATGAGCTTCCCCTTCCCTCCCCCTTCCTCCTCCCTTGACCCGAAGCCCATAGTCCTCCTTCACACGCACGGGTTATCACTCTTAAGCTGCCGTACGCGGCTACCCAGGCCACTGCACCACCACCGAAGCCTCCTCTGGCCACTGGCGACCTCCCCTAATCACCCCAAGTCTAGTCGAGCCACCTAGCTCCCCCACTCTCTCTCACTCTCCCACGGCTCCTCTCCACCTCACGGCTTAGATCTGCTACCGTAGAGTCGCCGGGGTGCCACCTCAACGCCACAATAAGCTCCACCATACATCCCTCAGCCCCTCCATGGCCAGCCATGACCAGCCAAGCTCTCCCTTTGATTTCCATGTTGTGACCCACGGCCTTAACTCCTCCACGAGCTGCCATGTCTCCAACGTGTGCCACCTCGGCACCACCACGAGACCACCACTCCAGGACCACGACCCTCCCCTCCTATGCTTAGACCCACATCTCTAGCCACCTCCAATGGCCAAGACAGCGACTGTACGTGGGTTAGCCACCACGTACAACCCTTCCGAAGTCATTGACTATGACGATCAGTGAGTAACGCAAGGGTTATCTCGTCGATGGTATAACCCTCTATCCCTCATTATTTATGTTAAATATTAGATGATTGGTTAGGTTGTAGACTGTGCTGTTATTATTGTGGAGTTTGATGTGTGGTGTGCTGATGTGATATGCTATGTATGTGAAGTGTTGGGAGTAGCTGGGAAGTGTGCTGTGTAGTGTTGTGGACTATGCGGTAATGGTGGCATGGCATTGTGTGAAATAAGGAGAGTATATGTAAAATATACCCTCTTGGCATAATGTGGAATGGGAAGAGTATAGGTGGAGTGTACTCTGTGAGGCGTAGTGTGTGTGAAGAGAGTACACGTGGAGTGTACTCCATGTGATGGATTGATGCACCATATGGCGCGTATGCCGTAGTGGTGATGGGTTGTAGTGTGTGTGAAGGGAGAATACGCGGAGTGTACTCCATGTGGTGCAGCGATACACCGTGTGGCGTGTTGCAGAGATAAGGATGGTTGTGTAGTTGATGAGCGTAGAGCGTGGTGAGTAGTGTCGAGAACTGTAGAACAGTGTCCCGAGAAAGTTAAGACGTGGCCTATAATCTGAGGTGACAGGTGTCACCGTAATTGACTTATGGCTGAGAATATGTGTGAAGTGGCAGAACAAGTGTAAGAGTGCACAGCGGAAGCATGATTGGGGAATGTCATGAGTTGACATGGTTACTGGCAGTCGTGCTTGTGATGGGTGAGGAGTTACTGTAGGAATGGCATAGTAGGAATGTGACGAGATGTCACGATGTGATAGTAGTATGTGAGGGACCGTTCTCGTGATGAGTTTAGAGTTAGTGTATAAATGATGTAGCGAGATGTCAGGTGACATGACATGGTCACGGTATAGCTTGGGGGTAGTCTCGAGCTATATGACATGACATAAGACATAGTTGTGAATGGAGTCTTGTCGTGTTAAGTGTTGAGATAAACTGTCAAAAGGGACGGGTAGCATGAAGAGTCATGCTAGCCGGGTTAAGAGAAGGTCGGTATCAGAGTATGGCGCTTGTCCCTACAAGCATGTGATCGACGTGTCATATGTTGTTCTTAGGTGATAAAGGGATAAGGTACATGTATAATCTGGTGACACACATGTGCTGGACATATTCACCATATGTAATGGGTAATCTGTCCTAAGCATGGTTACATGGTGCTTAAGCCTCAGAGTTGGCTTAGAGTCGTGTGGCGTGTATGGATGGGAATGAGGATTTAGTATGGGCTAAGGTGCATAGAGGCATTGACGGGTGTATTGTCTAGGATTGGGAGCGTGCTTCTGTCGGTCGGAATCATGCATCGGAACATGGGTTAGTAGGAAGAGTAAGACGAAAGTCTAATGTCTTAGCCCTTAGGTGAATCATGGGTTCACTTTAGTGGATGAGCACTCGAGGTAAGACCTTGAGTTGGGAGAGGTAGCGACAGTAAGTTGACCCCCGAAGGTCTTAACATAGTAAAGGGCACGTAAGAGCACGGGATAGAAGGAGAGTGTTCCAAATGAAGTGTAGCTCTATTTATAGTTAAGCTACTTATGCATTAGATAGAGAATGACGTCAAGGTTATGTGTATGCATGTAGGTTGTCATCTGACACGCACATGAATGGACTGCATGATATCACAGTAGCATGGAGTCCAGGTAAGTATTACATTCATACTCTTCTTGAGTTTTCTAAAATATACGAAAAAGAAAACGAAATGCTTTCTCTTTACGATGCCTTACGAAACGACACGAAGGACGTTTTACAAAAAGCACGCTAAGTGTTCAATGGTATAAGTATGTAACGACCCTCCTTGGCAGCCCCTTTTTACACATCCGAAAGTGTTAATTGTATGCATGTGAATGGATGACTATACGCGGTATCTATTGTATGTATTTTCCAAGAAAAGAAATGTCAAGACTTGTGCCTCGAGGTTTAAACTAATATTTTAACGACGCGAATAAAGTGTTTTAAAATGTCCTTATGAACTGATGTTTTATGGATGCTACGAAAGATGATGTTTAAGCTCATGCTTTTAAACGACGTTTTTCCATGAATGAACTGAAAAGATAGAGCTGAAATGAACTAAAAAATGACTGAAAGGACTGAACTGAAAGAAAGGACTGATTACTATTGTTTTTAAATTCAAACCTACAGAATAGGGTTTATTTTTGCCGCACAGTTCTTGGCCTTTATGTGAGGCTGCATGGTAGCCTCAGATGGTGGCATTGGGCGGCCTTCCTTCGCCGACCTGGTGGGTGCCATCCCTCAACCCATCCCTGCGATGGTTCTTGCACCTAGACCTCCGAAGATGGTGGAAGGAGAGGTTTATTTCCAGTTTTCCAAAGAAGAGATTGCACGGCCAGTGGAGCCTTTCCGTTTTTCTGTTGTGCTTAAGTTCTTGAAGAACTGACCTTCATTGGATGCTGTGAGGGCATTCATTCATAGTCGTTGGGGCCTTACGGCCATTCCAGTCGTATCTTCCATGCGGTGACCTCGTAACGTCTTCGTCTGTATGGCTAATGAAGCCGACTTTACCAAGGCTTTGTCTCGGGAGGTTTGTGAGATTAATGGAATATTTTACCGTGCTTTCAGATGGTCACTGGAGTTTCTTTGCCTTCAAGGGTCCCGGTATGGGTTTCTTTGCCTGGTCTCCCTCCAAACTTTTATCAAGAAGCTTTCTTGAATATTCTTATGGTACCTATTGGAACGTTTATTTGCCGTGATAATCAGACTTGTTGCGCTACGAGAACGGATGGAGCAAGATTATGTGTGGAAGTTGATGCTACAAAACCACCTCTTACTCATTTTTGGATTGGGGTGCCGGGTTCGGCCTCGAGTCGAAAGCAAGAAATTGTCTATGAAACGCTCCCTGCATATTGTTGTTCTTGTAATATGCTGGG